>NW_028263161.1:87103-114603 GCF_049901735.1 Notechis scutatus
TATTCTTCCGATTAAAATCGGAATTCCGATTTTTTTTGGAATCGCCCCCTCCTTTCCCCCCCCTTCTTCTCCTCCTTCCCCTCCCCTCGGAGGCCCCGAGTCAGGAGTTGCTGGCGCGGCTCTGCACGGCTCCAGTCCCGCGTTGCCTCAGGAATGGAAAGGCAAAAAGGAAGAGCCGCGGCAGCGCTTTGCAACGGCAGCAGCGGCTCCTGGTTTTGCCTTTCCCTTCCCGAGGCAACGCGGGACTGGAGCCGTGTGGAGCTGCGCAACTCCTGACAGCCCCAGCTGGATACCTGAGCGGAGCCCGGGCGGTGCGAGCTGAGGCCACTGAGCGGCAGGAAAAGGGAGCTGGGCCAGCCACAGACCAGCCTCCGTGCAACATGCCACCGCCCGGCCCTGGCGAGGGAAAGCAGCGGGCGCTCCCCGGGCGCGCGGCGGGGGGTCTCTTTTGGCTGCCCCGATTTTTTTTTCAGAGCGGAATATCATGCCTGAATTACCTATCCGATCATCCATCTCTCTATCTGTCCGTCCATCCATCTATAGTTATGTATCCTATCCTCCATCTGTGTCTATCCCCCAGCCATCCACCTATCTATCCATCTCTCTCTCTCTCTCTCTCTCTCTCTCTCCCTCGTTCCCTCCATCCCCCCCTCCACTTTCTCTGTCAACAACTGAATCCATGCCCTGAATTCCATTGAGCGGCGTAACTACACTCCGCCCCTAACTCCGTCTCCCTGTCTCTTCCAACTTCCAGGGGACGATGCCGAACTCCGGCTCATCCTGGTCGGAAAGTCAGGTGGTGGGAAAAGCGCCACGGGCAACAGCATCCTCGGACGGAAGGAGTTTGAGTCCGTCGTGTCAGCCAAGACCACCACCCTGAGGTGCCGGAGGGGGCAGGGAAGCTGGCAGGGCAGGACGGTCTACGTGGTCGACACCCCCGCCATGTTCGACACTGACGACTACACGGAGATCGTGCGACGGGAGATCCTGGCTTGCGTCAACTTCTCCCAGCCCGGCCCCCATGCCCTGATCTTGGTCACCCAGGTGGGACGCTTTACTGCCGAAGACGCCGTCGCCGCGAAGTGCGTCCAGGATATCTTTGGGCCCGAATCCGCCTGGCATACCGTCGTCCTCTTCACCTGCGTGGAGGATCTGGGAGGGACCCCCCTGCAGGAGTACGTCCACAACACCGACAACCGGAACCTGCAGGAACTGATTTGGCGGTGCAGGCACCGCTTCTGCGGTTTCAACAACAGGGCGGTGGGCGCCGAGCGGGCAAGGCAGGTCTCCGAGCTGATGACGATAGTGAAGAGAACCGTTGTCGAGAACGGCGGGCGGTACGTCAACCGGCTGTATTTGGATCCCAACCTGAGGGACGCCATCGTCCAAGTTTTCGTGGCGGAAAACCGCAACGCTCGCAAAATGGCCGAAAAAGCTGGGTGGTCGAAAGAAAAGATTGTCGTCGCAGCAATCATCGCTCTCTGTTTCGTCGTCACCGTATATATTATAGTCCAACTATCTTAAATGCTGCTTGCGATGACCCAGAAGGGGCGTGGCACCAAGGCAACCCCAGTCAGAGAAGCAAGAAGAATCCCTTTATTATCTCCAACTTAACCTTCAGGCTGGAGGAAATAAAAAAAAAAAAGCTCTCCCAGGAACAGCTTTTGACTCAGTCCAAAAGAAGGTCAACACAAACGGTAACTTAAAATCGAAACACACCAAACGGAAGGACTTAAGCCTGAGGATGGCGAGTGGGACCTCGCCGAAACATCACCAAGATACTCTTAATCTTACACGGGAAAAGACCTGAACATATCTAGAGCTACATATAGATAGATAGATAGATAGATAGATAGATAGATAGATAGATAGATAGATAGAGATAGAGATAGAGAGATAGAGAGATAGAGATATAGAGATATACACACACACACATATATATATACATATATATTTGTTTTCTGAGGTTCTTGGTATTTGTATGTGGATCTTTGGTTATTGGGTTTTCCCGCGTAAGATTCAAAGTATCTTTGAATCTTACGCGGAGAAAACCCAAACAAAATATATAACCAAAGATCATATAAATACATAATATATATATATATATATATATATATATATATATATATATATATATATATATATATATATATATATATATATATATATATATATATATATATATCACACTACTAACCAGAGCATACAAAACATTTGCTAGACCAATACTCGAATACAGTTCATCAGTCTGGAACCCACACTACGTATCTGATATTAGCACAATTGAGAAAGTCCAGAAATATTTCACAAGAAGAGTTCTCCACTCCTCTACTCGCTGTAGAATACCTTATGCCACCAGACTTGAAATTCTAGAACTAGAAAACCTTGAATTACGCCGTCTTCGGTCTGACTTAAGCATGGTATACAAAATCATACATTGCAATGTCCTACCTGTCAATGAATACTTCAGCTTCAACCATAACAACACAAGAGCACACAATAGATACAAACTCAAAGTAAACCGCACCAAACTTGATTGCAGGAAATACGACTTCAGCAATAGAGTGGTCAATGTCTGGAATACTCTACCCGACTCTGTAGTTTCTTCCCCAAACCCCAAAAACTTTAACCTTAGACTGTCTACTATTGACCTCACCCCTTTCCTAAGAGGTCTGTAGGGGGCGTGCATAAGCGCACCAACGTGCCTACCGTCCCTGTCCTATTGTTTCTCTTATTCTTTTATTTTTCTTATATGTAACCATTTCATGTATTCACAACTATGTATACATTTATACTTAATATCTTGTAAACAATTGGCAAATCAAATAAATAAATAAATAAATAAATAAATATACATATACATATACATATACATATACATATACATATACATATACATATACATATACATATACATATACATATATATATATATATATATATATATATATATATATATATACACACACACACACACACACACACACACCCCAAACCATTCCATTTCAATCGTGCGTCGACTTGGGGACATATTTCAATTATTTGAACATTAAAAATGAAATCCTTCTGATCGAATCTAATACTAATCCAATATGTCGATATATATTCCCATAGACCTAATCATATCGCACATTATAACTTTGCTTAAATTCCTCTCATTGCTCTCTCTAAATACGTCAAATCTTTTTGTAGGTTGTTCTATTCTCTATCCATTGAGGAGAACGTATTCCACACACCATGTAAATATATATTCCGGTTCTTCTTCTTTTCTTTAGTTTCTAGTGTCAAACTCTTCATTTCTGCACCTTTCAATATTTCTTCCATTGTTTTTTCCCTCTATCGGTATTTTATCTCTCTTTTCAATTGTGGGCAAATACACATGTATCATTCAGTAAATCTTTACTAAATTGATTAGTGAGATGTAAAGGCAGAGATCTCTGTAATGGTAGCTTAATCCTCTGGCGATGTAAGCAGAAGCTGACGAAAGGTTAGTACGTACAATAAATGTAATTTTACGTTCCGGAGATTGCAGGATGTCTGTTTCTTCTTTTACATACATACATACATACATACATACAGACAGACAGACAGACACATGTATAGTAGATTTTTAGAAAATAATAAATATATAAAGATGTATTTCTTTTTTATGATATCTACAAAATGTTTTTAGGATAGATTTGGGAGGATAATATGAATTGTTATAAAATAAACTAAGTAAATTATGGTTATCTCGTAAAATATGAATGAATAAAACTATAGTGAAATGATTGATTAATAATGATATTAGGGTATCTAATTTTTGATTGATAATATGAGTTTTGATGGAATGTAAGTGTAATTGAAGACTACGAAAAAGATGCACAAAATGATTTGTAAACCAAATGGCACACTGTTTGTATACATATGGAAGAAAGTTTGATGTTTTTATGTTTTGTTTGCTTATGTTTGTTTTTAAAAACCAATAAAATTTACAAAAAAAAAAAAAAGACACACACATGTATGTATGTATACCCACACACACACACACACACACACACAAACGTACATCAATTACATTTACATTTTGCATTGTCTTTGACTCCTGTTATCTAACCAAAGAGATCATTTCTCCCAGACCGTCTAATATTCTATTTTTCTTCCTTCTCCTGCAATTCCGTTGTAAGTTTATTAATTTCTGCATGATCCATAATTTTTTATTATTAATTTCTGCATGATCCATAATTTTTTATTATTAATTTCTGCATGATCCATAATTTTTTATTATTAATTTCTGCATGATCCATCATTTTTTATTATTAACATATCATCTGTGGGACTCCTCTCTGATGTCCAGTTTTGAGCCTGACTTATTCTAGCAGCTGTCAACATGTGTATTATTATCTAATTCAATGTCTTTCTTGTCATCACCTCTAATTATCCCTAATAGGAAACATTTCAGGTTTAAGTTTTTTTTTTTTCCCCCTCCCCAGTTATTTCTTGCAGCTAAATCCTTATTTTTGTTCCCAACGTTTCATTGCTTTCAAGCACAACCACCACATATGAAAGAAAGTGCCTGGTGTCTGGTTGATTGATAGATAGATTGATGGATTGATTTAAATTAAAAAAAAAAAAACTTTATTGAAATTCCAAATCTTAAAAAGTTTACAACAATTCAAAAGATTTTTAAAAAAAATAAAAATCACAACCATTTCTATAATATTCTATAATTCCTATCACAAGAAGACGTGTCGATATCTTTTAGCATCGTTTTCTGGACAGTGCAATAAAATACGATACATACCATTCATCCTTGATGAATTAATAACTCATTAATCATTGTGAATAATTAATAATAATGAATAATTCATACAATTCATAGTATTGGTAAGACTAATTCACAGGGATAACAAGTGATTCGGGTCTATAGGCCATTAGTTCAAAAGAGGAAGAAAAAAAAAGTCACATTAACACTATTAACTTGTTTGACATCAAGAAATGGCCAGGAAATGGAGATCTAGGGAAATATTTATATTTAATTTATAATATATATGTAATATGTGATATCCTGAAAAATACATAACTTATCTCCTCTTATAGCTATGGAATAGAGAGCACAGTACATAGACTATAATTATGTAGATTTATATCTGATTTATGTTTGTGTGATTTGAATTATCGAACGAAAACGAAAATTAAGGCGGAGACAAAGCAAGAGTTTACACCTAGGCGGGGAAAACCAAAAGCTACGAGTACCGAAGGGGCAAAAGCCTGTCTCGCAAACAATCCCCGAGAGATGGACCTCGGAGTCCTAGCGGGCGATCCCGTAAACATGAGTCAGTTGTTGGCGCGGCGGGAGCCGCAAAAAAACTTAACACGATGCTCGGTTGTCTACAGGACCTCCGAGGTCCCTTTCCCACGCTTTCATGCGACGCTTTTCCGTACGGCTCTCCTGCTTTGAGGAGGGGGTTGGACTCGATGACCTCCGAGGTGTCTTCCAACCCTTTCATTGTACGATTTCCATACGGGTCTCCTGCTTGAGGCGGGGGTTGGACTAGATCAGTGGTCCCCAACCTTTTTTGTGCCAGGGACCAGTTTCACGCAGAAACACTTTTTCAAGGACCGGGGCGGGGGAGAGTCGAGTTTGGTGGTTTGCTTGCAGACGTTTCATTATCTGACTAGGTAACATCTGATGTTGTTACCTAGTCGGGTAATAAACGTCTGCCAGCAAACCACCAAGTTCAGGGAACGCCAATGCCTCCTCATTGCAACCCTGAGCGACAGATAGTCCCTGCAGGACGGCTGAGAAGCCTCGCCTCTCGGCCTTGCCTTCCTCAGCTCCATCCCTCAGGTGTCTCCCTCCCTCCCTCCGCCTCATCCCTCAGGTGTCTGCCTCGTTCCTCTCTCAGTCGCTCTCTCGCTCCTCCACCAGCCCAGGAAGAAACTGCTTCAAAGAAGCCTGCAGGGTGGCTTTTCCTATCGGCGCAGCTCTTCCGAGCGCCCGTTCACCCCCGCCCTGCCGCCCACGGTTCAATCCAGTGCTCCGTTCTGCCTGCCTGCCTTCGTTTCTGGTGGTTTCGGAGCGCAGCTCCTCCAGCGCCCGTTCACCCCCGCCCGCCCGCCGCCCCAGTTCAATCCAGTGCTCCGTTCTGCCTGCCTGCCTGCCTGCCTTGGTTTCTGGTAGTTTCGGAGCAGCTTGGCTGAGTAAAAGAGGCGAATAGTTATTATTCTCAGCCGAAGCTGCTCCGAAACTACCAGAAAAAGGCAGGCAGGCAGGCAGAACGGAGCACTGGATTGAACCTGGATTGATTGGCGGCGGGGTGGGGGTGAACGGGCGCTCGGGAAGCTGCGCCGAAAGGAAAAGCCACCTTGCCGGCTCCTTTGAAGCAGTTTCTTCCTGGGCTGGTGGAGGAGCGAGAGAGCGACTGAGAGAGGAATGAGGCGGGAGGAAACCGAAGCCGCTGAGCCGGAGAGCAGGACAGGCTTTGGTTGCTTCCTCCCTCCCCTTCTTTCATTTGTGTCCTTGATCCCTGATCCCAGCAGCATTCACCGAAGGGGAAGAAAGCCGCCATTTTTTTTATTTTTTTTTCTTTGCGGCCCGGTACAGAGTGATCCACGGACCGGTACCAGTCCGCGGCCCAGTGGTTGGGGACCCCTGGACTAGATGACCCGTTGAGTGCGGTTTGTCAGGCAGTTGCAAATCCCGGACGGTACTATCTATCCCACTTTTTCTTTCTGGCTTCTTCCCAAGAAGTCGGCAGTGGTCTACTCTGTGAAATGCTTTCCTCATGTCTACGCATCTTCTGGTGGTGGCTAACCTTTTTTGGGCTCCTGTGCCAAAAAAAAACAAACTTGGCCGTGCTTGCCCGCCCTGTACCTCACAGCTGATTTTCGGCTGGTTTGAGGCCTATTTCGGCCTCCCAGAGCCTTGAGGAAGGCTTCTGCAGGCTTCTGTAGGCTTCGCAGGCCGAAAACTAGGCCCGTTTTGTCCCTTCCGGTATTTCCGGGCCTAGTTTTTGGCCTTCAGAAGCCCTTCCTCAGGCTTCTGTAGGCTTTGCAGGCCAAAAACTAGGCCCGTTTCATCCCTTCCGGTATTTACGGGCCTAGTTTTTGGCCTTCAGAAACCCTTCCTCAGGCTTCTGTAAGCTTTGCAGGCCGAAAACTAGGCCCGTTTGGTCCCTTCCGGTATTTCTGGGCTTAGTTTTTGGCCTTAAGAAACCCTTCCTCAGGCTTCTGTAGGCTTTTCAGGTTGAAAACTAGGCCCGTTTCGTCCCTTCTGGTATTTCCAGGCCTAGTTTTTGGCCTTCAGAAGCCCTGCCTCAAGCCTCTGGGAGGCCGAAAAAAGGCCTCAAACCGTCCGAACCTCAGCTGTGAGGCGCGCGCATGTGCAGTGAGGTAAGTTTGCCTGCAGCCCGCGGGCCAGCACCAAGGGCGCTTGCGTTGCCATCGGTTGGCCCTCACGGGTGTATTCTGTCCACCGTATTGCGCTGGTCTACTCAGTTAGTCACTATGTGGAAGAGGGGACTCCGGCTGGTTTGGGCCTAGATCCATTTCGGAAGGGACCCATTGGTGGAACGCTGGGGACATCCGGTGGGCGAAGTCAATGGAGTTGGCGAAAACGGCAAAAAACCTCACAACCACCGGTTTGGATTCCAGAAAAGGAATTTTTCTTTCTTTCTTTCTTTCTTTCTTTCTTTCTTTCTTTCTTTCTTTCTTTCTTTCTTTCTTTCTTTCTTTCCTTTCTATCTATCTATCTATCTATCTTCTACCTTCCTTCCTTCCTTCCTTCCTTCCTTTCTTTCTGTCTCTTTCTTTCTTTCTTTCTTTCTTTCTTTCTTTCTTTCTTTCCATCTATCCTACCTTCCTTTCCTTCTACCTTTCCTTTCCCTTTCTTTCTTTCTTTTTTCTTTCTTTCCTTCTTTCTTTCTTTCTATCTTTCCATCTATCTATCTTCTAGCTTCCTTTCTTTCCTTCTACCTTCCTTTCCCTTTCTTTCTTTCTTTTTTCTTTCTTTCTCTTTCTTTTTCTTTCTTTCTATCTATCTATCTATCTATCTATCTATCTATCTATCTATCTATCTATCTATCTATCTATCTATCTATATTATATCTTTCCTCTACCTTCCTTTCTTTCCTTCTTCTACCTTCCTTTTTTCTTTCTTTCTTTCTTTCTTTCTTTCTTTCTTTCTTTCTTTCTTTCTTTCTTTCTTAGCCATGGGCTAATTGCCACCAGTAGGCGGCCACCTCGGCATACACGCTCAGTTTCACTCACGCGAGCCTCATTCTGGGAGCCGGCGACCCGACTCGCACAAGCTTCATCCTGGACATCCGTGGCCCCACTCGCACGAGCCTCGTCCCGGACAACTTGCAGCCCCACCTGCATCGGGCTCGTCGCAGGCTCACATGGCCTCACTCACATGAGCCTCATTGGGGGAGATCATGGGCGCACTCACACGAGCCTCATGCGCTTGCCGCCTCCCACAAAATCGCCTTTTCCCCCCCCCTCTCCCTGCTCCGGACCGCCAACCCAGAAAGGTTAGAGACCCTAGCCCTGCCTCATATCCACCTCATATCTTGTCTCATCCCCTTATCCAACCTCATATCCTCCTCGTACCTTGCCGTCTTTCTGTATCTCATATCCACCTCGTATCTTCTTTTATCTTAGCTTATCTTATCCGGATCTTATTTGATCTTATCATTTCCAAAGTGGTTTATGAAGGAAAAGCCACCGCAAAGAGTGAGCCACGCAGGGTGTGCAGCTGTGAGGTGGAAACAGCGTGCGAGCCCAGGCGCACACCCTCGGTTACAGCGAGCGGCAGGCGCTTACATACACTGGTTGCGCACGTGCTGGTCCCTCACGCAGAACTATCCCATTCCCGCCCTCCACCAGTCCACAAAGTTGGTGAACGGCGGTACGGTCCCGCCTCCTGAAGAAAAGATGGAGGAATATCTTCAAAAAGGAGAACCTGCTTCTCTCACTGGCTTCCAGGAAAGGGTGACGAAGACCCCCGGCTGACACCCCCGAGTGACGCACCGACCACCAGAACAGAAAACATCATTCCCACATCCCAGCAATGTGCTTTACTTCTCCATTAAAGAAAGGAAAATCAAAATGACAGAGGGTCCTCAATTTACAACGGTTTAGGGACTGTTTCAAAATTACAACGGCGCTGAAGAAAGTGACTTCGGACCATCCATCCTTGCGACCGTTGCAGCAGCCCCATGTTGACGTGATCAAAATTTGGACACTCGGCCACTGACTCGTATTTATGGCAGGCTCAGGAGATTTCCCCGATTTTGCGACCCTCCAGTGAGCAAAGTCTACAGGGAAAGCCCGATTCACTTCACAACGGTATTGACCCCGACGGTGATTCGGCGAACAACAGTGACAGGAAAGGTCGTAAAACGGGGGTGGGAGGGGGACAAAGTGCCCGCTCACAAATGTCTTCCCCTAGCCACAGAAATTTGGGGGCTCCACCGTGAATCGTAGCTTGAGGACTAGCTGTGCGTCATTTTCGTGATCTGGAGACGAAACAAAGTCAGGACTCGAACGCTTAACGGAAGAAGTATCGGAACGCGGTGACAAGTCCTCTTCTCAGGGAGGAAAACGCCACGACAACTACATTTTTCAGGCAGGACAACGCCCATCTCCCAACATAAAAGATGAACCAGAATGGAAGGAAGCAGAGCAAGAGTATGTTGATGATGCTTCGGGATGCCTTGCGGTTCTGCGCGATGAACCCCCGGACATGCTCGTCCCGTAAGTTGGGCTCCAGGTACAGCCGGTTGACATAGTATCGCCCATCATTCTGGAAAACGGTCCTCTGCACCATTGCCATCAGCTCTGACACCTGCCTCTCCCGCTCGGCTCCCGCGGCCTTGTTGTTGAACCCGCAGAAGCGGTTCCCGCACCGCCGAATCACGTCGCGCAGATTCCGGTTGTCGGAGTTTCGGACGTACTCCTGCAGGGAGTCCCCACCCAAATCCTCCACGCAGGTAAAGAGGATGATGGTGTGCCTGGTGGACTCAGGCCCAAAGATATCCCGGACACACTTCGCCGCGGCGGCATCTTCGGTGGTGAAGCGTCCCACCTGGGTGACCAAGATGAGGGCATGGGGGCCGGGCCAGGAGAGCTGAATGCAAGCCAGGATCTCCCGCCGCACCATCTCTGTGTAGTCGTCATGGTCAAACATGCCGGGGGTGTCGACCACGGTGATCATCGTGCCCTGCCAGCTGCCCTGCTCCCTTTGGCACCTCAGGGTGGTGGTCTTTGCTGCCAAGATGGACTCGAACGCCCTCCGGCCGAGGATGGTGTTGCCCGTTGCACTCTTCCCACCACCGGTTTTCCCCACCAGGATCAGCCGGAGTTCGGCACCGTCCCCTGGGAGTTTGGAAGACAAGGTGACAGAAATGCTGATGCCCACTGTAGCCCTGGAGTGCTATTGATCCTTCCTTCTCTTTCTCCTTCTTTCTTCCCTCCCCCTTTTCCTTCCTTCCCTCTCTTTCCCTCCCTCCCTTCCTTCCAGCCTTTCTTGCTTTCCTTCCATCTTACCTTCCTTCCTCCCATCCTGCCAGCCTCCCTCTCTTTTTCCTCCCTTCTCTTCCCTCCTTTCCTCCCTTCCTCCCCTTCTCCTTCTTCCTTTCTGCCTCCTCCTTTCTTTCTTTTTCCTTCCTTCTCTTTCTCTTTCCTTCTTTCATTCCTTCCTTCCTTATTTCTCTCCTTCCTTCCTTAATGCCTCGATCCCTCCCTTTCCTTTCCTTCCTTCCTTTCTTTTTCCTTCCTGCTTCCCTCCCTCCCTTCTCTCTCCCTTCCTTCCTCCCATCCTCCCTTCTTTCCTTCCTTCCTCTCATCCTGCCAGCTTCCCCCTCTTTCCTCGCTTCTGGAGTTTTTACCTGTCTCGGCGTCCATCCCTCCTCCAAGGCCACTTCCGATCTCCCACTCCTTCCTTCGTTCCTTCCTCCCACCTTCTCCTTCCTTTCTGCCTCCTTCCTTTCTCTCTTTCTTTTTCCTTCCTTTTCTTTCCTCCTTTCTTTCTTCCTCCCTCTCGGCCTCCCTCCCTCCCTTTTCTTTCCTTCTTTCTTTCTTTTTTTCCTTCTTTCCTCCCTTCTTTCCTTCCCCTCCTCCCATCCTGCCAGCCTCCCTCTCTTTCCTCCCCTTCTCTCTTCCTCCCTTCTTTCCTTCCTTCCTCCCATCCTGCCAGCCTCCCTCTTTCCTCCCTTCTTTCCTTCCCTCCTCCTCTTTCCTTCCTTCCTCCCATTCTGCCAGCCTCCCCTTTCCTTCCTTTCTTTCCTTCCTTCCTCCCATCCTGCCAGCCTCCCTCTTTCCTCCCTTCTTTCCTTCCTTCCTCCCATCCTGCCAGCCTCCCTCTTTCCTCCCTTCTTTCCTTCCTTCCTCCCATCCTGCCAGCCTCCCTCTTTCCTCCCTTCTTCCCATCCTGCCAGCCTCCCCCTTTCCTCCCTTCTCTCTTCCTTCCTTCTTCCCATACTGCCAGCCTCCCTCTCTTTCCTCCCTTCTCTCTTCCTTCCTTCCTCCCATCCTGCCAACCTCCCCCCTCTTTCCTCCCTTCTGTCTTCCTTCCTTCCCTCTCTTCCTTCCTCCCTTCCTCCCATCCTGCCAGCCTCCCCTCTTTCCTCCCTTCTCTTCCTTCCTTCCTCTCTTCCTTCCTTCCTCCCTTCTTCTCATCCTGACAGCCTCCCTCTCTTTCCTCCCTTCTCTCTTCCTTCCTTCCTCAATTCTTTCCTTCCTCCCTCCCTCCCTCTCTTCTCTCTTCCTTCCTTCCTCCCCTCTTTCCTTCCTTCCTCCCTTCGGGAGCTTTTACCTCTCTCGGCGTCCATCCCTCCTCCAAGGCCACTTCCGATCTCCCCTCCTCCAAATCCCTGCGGGGAGAAAGCAGAACCCCCTCCCCATTAGGAGTCCGATTTGAGTCAGGGGACTCCCGAGGAGGGTCTCTCCATTCCAGGTGGACCCAGCTGCGCTCCGAGGAGCCCCCCTCCCCTCGGTGGGGAGGGGGAGGGCTCCCCCTTCCAACTGGGACCAGTCAGTGACACAGACCAGCCTCCCCCCGCTGCCCCCGGTGACCCCCACCCCAAAGGGAAGGGAAGGAAGGAGGGTGAGAGAGAGAGAAGGAAGGAAGGAAAAGGGGAGGGAAGGAAGGAAGGAAGGAAGAAAAACGGGAGGGGAGAAAGAAAGAGAAGGGAGGGAGGGAGGGGGGAAAAGAAGGAGGGGTGAGAGAGAGAGAAGGAAGGAAAGGAAAGGGGGAGGGAAGGAAGGAAGGAGGAAAAAGGGGAGGGGAGAAAGAAAGGAGAAGGGAGGGAGGGAGGGGGAAAGGGGAGGGAAAGAAAGAGGGGTGAGAGAGAGAAGGAAGGAAAAGGGGAGGGAAGGAAGGAAGGAAAGTAGGAAAAAGGGGAGGGAAGGAAGGAAGGTTGAGGAAAAGGGGGAGAGAAGAAGGAAGGAAAGAAAAGGGGAAGGGAAGGGGGTGGGGGGAGAAAGACAGAAAGGAAGAAAGGAAGAAAAGGAGGGAGGGAGGGGCAGGGCCAGAATCCCTTGAAACACCCCAGACCAAATTCCCTCTGCCCTTCTCCGATCTCCGGAGCTCCCCCCCCCAAAAGCCCCCTTGGCCGGCTCCCCAGGACCCTCCCTCCTCTTTGGGGAGGGGGAGAGGAAGATCCCCCCTCCCCAAGATCCCTCCCTCCTCCGGGCGCCCCTCCCCTCGCTCTGCCCAAAGCAGCCGGAAAGAGCCCTGGGGGGGGGGAGGGGCTGGGCTTCTTCCCCCTCCCTCTTTCGCCCCCAACCCTCCCCCCACCCCCCAGACCCATTTCCGCCTGAGAGGAGTTTCCTACCGGATCCAGGAGAGAGAGAAGGAAAGAAAAGAAGAGAGAAAGAAGAGAGAGAGAGAGAGAGAGAGAGAGAGAATTGGAGGAAGAATCGCGCAGCGGCTCCGGCAGGGCGGGGGACAGCTCAAGGAGGGCCCCGCCCACCCGAAGGAGGGCCCCGCCCAACCCTTCCTCTCGCTCTCTTCCCCCCGCCCCCGCGGCTGGGCGATGCGCGGAAAGCACGTGACTGCCCGGGAGCCGAAAGTGAAAGTGGAGGCGGAAAGGGAAAGGAGGGGCGGGGCGGAGGAGCAACGGGGAGGGGCGGGGGAGGGGGCTACCGGCGATGGAACAGCCGGAGGTTGGTTCTTTCTTTCTTTCTTTCTCCTTTTTTTTTCTTTCCCTCCTTCCTTTCCTTCCTTCCTTTTTACTCCCCCTTTTCTTTCTTTCTTTCTTTCTTTCCTTCTTTTTTCCCCTACTTCATTTCTTTCCTTCCTTCCTTTTTACTCCCCCTTTTCTTTCCTCCTTTCTTTCCTTCTTTCTTTCTTTCCCTCCTTCCTTCTTTCTTTTTTCTTTCTCCTTTTTTCTTCCTTTTTTCTTTCTTTCTAGTTTCTTCCTTCTTCCTTTCTTTCTTTCTTTCTTTCTTTCCTTCTATCTTTCTTTCCTTTCTTTCTTTCTTTTCTTCCCTCCTTCCTTCCTTTCCTTCCTTCCTTTTTACTCCCCCTCTTTCTTTCTTTCTTTCTTTCTTTTTCATTCATTCTTTCTTTTTTTTCTTCCTTTTTTCTTTCTTTCTAGTTTCTTCCTCCCTTCCTTTCTTTCTTTCCTTTTCTCTTTCTTTCTTTCTTTTTCTTTCTTTCCCTCCTTCCTTCCTTTCCTTCCTTCCTTTTTACTCCCCTTTTCTTTCTTCTTTCTTTCTTTCCTTCTTTCTTTCTTTTTCCTTCTTTCTTCCTTTTTTCTTCCTTTTTTCTTTCTATCTAGTTTCTTTCCTTCCTTCCTCCCATCCTGCCAGCCTCCCTCTTTCCTCCCTTCTTTCCTTCCTTCCTCCCATCCTGCCAGCCTCCCTCTTTCCTCCCTTCTTCCCATCCTGCCAGCCTCCCCCCTTTCCTCCCTTCTCTCTTCCTTCCTTCCTCCCATCCTGCCAGCCTCCCCCTCTTTCCTTCCTTCTTTCCTTCCTTCCTCCCATCCTCTATCATCTATCTATCTATCTATCTATCTATCTATCTATCTATCTATCTATCTATCTATCTATCTATCTATCTATCTATCTACTTTCTTATCTCCCGCTCATTTCCTCCTGACTATTAGTAGATCAGATTCTTGTAGGGAGCTTAAGCTTGCAGTCCTCGACTTCACCACCCTTCCTTCCTCGACTGTCCAAAGTTACGACAGCAAAAAAGGACTTACGACCGTTTCTTCACACTCACGACCGTTGACGCATTCCCCGTCATCACCTGATCGAAATTCAGACGCTTGGCCACCGCTTCATATTTGCGACGGTGGCAGCCATCGTCCGTCGGTTGGTCTGTCCATCCGTGTGTGTGTGTGTGTGTGTGTGTGTGTGTGTGTGTGACCCACACAAATTTCAATGGGGAAGGCTGATTTGCTTAATGACCGGGAGGAACTCCCTTCAACAAACGTCTCATTTAACGACTGAAAAATTTTGGACTCCATTTGGGTTGTAAATCGGGGATACCTGGACACTTCCCTTCCTGAGTTTCACTTAGCAACAGTGGTGAGAAAAATGGTAACGTGGGGCAAAACTCTCTTCGATGTCTCACTTAACGACCGAAAATTTTTGGACTCCCATTGCGGTCGTAAGTCAAGGTCTAGCTGGACTCTTCCCCTCCAGAGAAAGCCCCGAGCTTCACTTAACAACGAGAAAAATGGTCATGTGGGGGCAAAACTCTCTTCAATGTCTCACTTAACAACTGCAAAATTTTGGACTCCCATTGCGGTCGTAAGTCAAGGTCTAGCTGGACTCTTCCCCTCTGGGGTAGCCCCAAGCTTCACTTAACAACGGTGGGGAGAAAAAATTATAACGTGGGGCAAAATTCTCTTCAATGTCTCACTTAACGACCGAAACGTTGGGCCAGTCGGAAAGCCGAGGACTTCTGGGAGCCCGAATTGCCTGAGTTCCCCAGTCTGAGGCCATCATAGCCCATCCTCCCCACCCCACCCAGGACCCCAGCTGTTACCCAACCCCCGCTGCAGCCCCCCCCCGCCCTTGCCAAAAATTACCTTGGATATTTTCAGACATTTCCGGAACAAATTCACAGCGCCAATCTAGAAGTTTCTGTGGGAAAAGCAAAACTCTGGAATCAGCCCGGAAGTTTCTCTCCCCAAACAGCCAGGGAGAAAAAAGAGGCAGGAAAGAAGGGAGGAAGGAGGGAGGAGAGGAAGAGGGGAAGGAAAATAGGAAGGGAGGAAAGAAGGAGGGATGGAAATAAGGGAGGAAGGAGGGAGGGGAGGAAGAGGAAGGGAGGGAGGAGATAGGAAGGGAGGAAACAAGGAGGGATGGAAAGAAGGGAGGGAGGAGGGAGGGAGGAAGAGGGGAAGGAAAATAGGATGGGAGGAAAGAAGGAGGGAAGGAAGGAAGGAAGAGAGAGAAGGAAGGAAGGAAGGAAGGTAGATAAAAGAATGAATGAAAGGGAAGAAGGTATAACAAAGACAGATAGAGAAAGAAAGAAGGAAAGAAAGTAAGGAAGGTAGAAGGAAAGAAAGAATGAAAGAAAGAAAGAGAAAGAAACGTAGAAGAAAGATAGAAAGAGAAAGAGAAAGAAAAAGAAAGGGAGAAAGAAAGAAGAAAAAGAAGAAAGGTAAAAGAAAGATACAAGATAGAAAGAAAGAAAGAGAAAGGAAGGTAGAAGAGAGAAAAGGAAGGAAAGAAACAGTAAGGTAGAAGAACGAAAGAAAGAAAGAAGAAAGAAAGAAAGAAAGAAAAAGGAAAGAGTAGAAAAAAGAAAGATAAAAAGAAAGGAAGGTAGAAGAAAGAAAAGAAAGAAAGAAAGAAAGAAAGAAAGAAAGAAAGAAAGAAAGAAAGAAAGAAAGAAAGAAAGAAAGAAAGGAAGGTAGAAGAAGGAAAAAAGGAAGGTAGAAGATAGATAAATAGATAGATAGATGGAAAGAAAGATAGAATGAAAGAATGAAAGAAAGAAGGAAAGAAAGAAAAAGAGAAAGGAAGGTAGAACAAGGAACGAAAGGAAGGTAGAAGATAGATAGATAAATAGATAGATAGATGGAAAGAAAGATAGAATGAAAGAATGAAAGAAAGAAAGAAAGAAAGAAAGAAAGAAAGAAAGAAAGAAAGAAAGAAAGAAAGAAAGAAAGAAAGAAAGAAAGAAAGAAAAAGAGAAAGGAAGGTAGAAGAAGGAAAGAAAGGAAGGTAGAAGATAGATAGATAGATAGGTAGGTAGATGTAAAGATAGAAAGAAAGGAAGGAAGGAAGGAAGGTAGAACAAAGATGAAAAGAAAGAAAGGAAGGTAGAAGAAAGAAAGATAGATAGATATAGATATAGATAGATATATGGAAAGAAAAAAGGAAGAATGAAAGAAAGAAAGATAGAAAAAGGAAGGTAGAAGATAGATAGATAGATAGATAGATAGATAGATAGATAGATAGATAGATAGATAGATAGAAAGAAAGAAAGAAAGAAAGAAAGAAAGAAAGAAAGAAAGAAAGAAAGAAAGAAAGAAAGAAAGAGAAAGGAAGGTAGAAGAAGGAAAGAAAGGAAGGTAGAAGATAGATAGATAGATAGATAGATAGATAGATAGATAGATAGATAGATAGATAGATAGATAGATAGATAGATAGATAGATAGATAGATAAAGGTAGATAGATAGATGGAAAGAAAGAAAGAGAAAGAGAAAGGAAGGTAGATAGATAGATGTAAAGATAGAAAGAAAGAAAGAAAGAAAGAAAGAAAAAACGAAAGAAAGAAAGAAAGAGAGAGAGAAAGAAAGAAAGAAAGAAAGAAAGAAAGAAAGAAAGAAAGAAAGAAGGTAGAATAAATTTCCGCCCCTATCGGCTCCTTTCCTCCCCCAGACACCCACCCCCCCCCCCCCCCCCGCGGCCTCTCCCTCCATCTCTCCCCTCCTCCCCTCCCCAGGCCGGCTGAGACCCCCGCCCCCCCTCCCATCCCCACAACCCCCGGCTCGCCTTTAACCTGAGTCTCTCTCGGGCCAAAAGACGAAGCGAAAAGGCTTCGGGGCTGCGTTGGCGGGAAAGTCCCGACGGGGAAACGGCCCCGCCTGCCCGCCCCTCCTTCTTCCCTTCCCTCTCTCCCCCTTCCCACCAGTCGGAGGCGGGGCGGGGGTGTTCTCCGAAGAGGGGGGAGGGGAAAATGTGGGAAGGTCGGACTAGATGTGTTGTGAATCAATAAAAGTTATTGGCATAAATGCAAATCAGGGTTTGGAAACCTGCACACCTGATTGGTCCTTATACAACAACTAGGGATTGGTCAATAACTAGTCCCTGATTGGCCACTATTTTGACACTTCTCATTGGTTATAAGTTTGAACTTGTTGCACATGTCATTGGTTAATAAGGTAGCAGCTAACCCTATAAAAGGGTTGCTGTTGCCCATAGCCTTGCTCTGTTCTGTTCTATTTACTGTTAATAAAGAGTTGAAGTCACTTGTCAGATGTCTGGTCTCCATTACTCTCCAAACTTAACACTGGCGACGAGGGTGGGATCCGGAGACCGAAGATCTGACTGATTTACAGAGCAACACACAGAGCACGTGGTCGAACACGCACCATCAACGGCAACATGGCCAGCGGTGCCGTACCACCCGCTCCACTCAACCCAGAAACCGAAGACTGGGAATCGTACATGGATAGGTTCCAGATGTTTCTGGAGACCAACAATTTGAAAGATGCAACAACCGGCAAAAAAAGAGCTATCTTTCTAACTCACTGCGGGCCTACCGTGTTTAAAATGGCAAAATCACTTGCCAAGCCAGCCGAAGTAAAAGTGATGGACTGGGACGTCCTCGAGCCTTTGCTACGGGTTCACTACGCGCCCACCGTGCCAACCTTAGTCAGAAGACACGAATATTACCAGAGGGACCAACGGAAGGGCGAAAGCCTTGCCAATTACATCGCGGACCTCCGAAACCTGGGAGGCCTCTGCGGATTCTCCGACTTAGAAGAAGCCCTCCGGGACCGCCTGCTTCTGGGCCTAGAAGACGGCACGATCCAGAGCAAAATTATGGCTAAGGGGGACATCAGCCTCACCGATGCCCTTAAAGAAGCCACGGCAGCGGAGGCGACAAAGAAGTCGGCAGCCCGAATGCGCCGCACCAACGCACTGCTACGTCAACTCGCCAAGGATACCTCGCCTCGCCCAGAGAGACACCCGGTATCGACTCACCACGAAGACCTAGAATCCCCATCAGAAAGCGATGAGGAAGAGGTCAACCGACTCCGAACGGAACGAGACCAGTTCACACAACCCTCATCCCGACCGTGTGCAGGATGTGGGGCGAATCACCCACGATCCAGCTGCAAATTCCTCGACGCACTTTGCCGCATTTGCGGGAAACGAGGTCACATCGCAAAGGTCTGCAGAAGTAAACAAAACTCCAAACCCCGACAGGCTGAATACCAGTCTTCAGGATTCTTCGGCACACCCCGAGACAAACTGAATCACCAATGGGGAAGCCACTCCTACAGAAACAAACCGTCCACCACTTCCACCAGGCGTGAAGAAACCAGGCGGGAAGAGACCCACCAAACAATCACCATAGGCCACGCTACATCCCTTGATGCCGGGAAAATCCGAGTAAAGGTCGCCATCGAAAACAAACCTTGTGTGATGGAGGTGGAGTCGGGATCTTCCCTCTCGATGGTGTCGTGGAAAATGCTCCAACAGCTCATTCCAACGATTCGCCGCCAAGACCTTAACCCTCAAAGGGTTATACTCAAAGACTATCAGGGTAACCGAATTCCCGTCGTCGGGTCCCGCAGATTCCAGGTTTCTTTCAAGGACCGCACTGTTGCACTACCACTGACTGTCGTGGACTGCGACAGGCCTAGTCTTTTAGGCCTTCAATGGTTCAGACCGCTCGGAATCACTGTAGCCGGAGTCCACCGGGCCGAGAGCAGCGATTGGGAGGAGGCACTCGTGCAAGAATTCCAAGACGTTTTCGCAAACGGACTAGGCAAGTACAAGGGGACCCCGATCTCATTTAACTTGAACCCCGAGGTAGCACCCATCCGCCTTAAGCCGCGTCGGGTGCCGTTCGCCTTGAAGCCTAAAATCGACGAACAACTCGATAAGCTAATAGCGCAGGGCGTGCTGGAGCCCACCGACCACGCCCGCTGGGAAACCCCTATAGTGACGCCTATCAAGCCTGATGGGTCACTAAGAATTTGCGGAGACTACCGGGCCACTTTAAACCACGCACTGCAGCAAAGTGCATATCCAGTGCCGGTAGTGCAACACTTGCTCCATTCCCTGGGTGGCGGGAAAGTTTTCGCTAAACTAGATCTAGCCCAGGCGTATCAACAATTGCCTGTAGATCCGACCACGGCAGAGGCGCAAACTATCGTAACGCATAGGGGCGCATTTAAATGCAACCGGCTCCAGTTCGGGGTAAGCGTTGCCCCCGGAATCTTTCAGAGCTTAATGGAAAGGTTGTTACAAGGGATAAGAGGGGTCGTACCATATTTCGACGATGTACTCATCGCCGCCCCTAACAAAGACATTCTAGAAAAACGACTCAGAGAGGTTTTACGAAGATTCCAAAACGCAGGCCTCAGAGTTAAAAAAGATAAATGCCAGTTATGTACCGAAAAAGTAGAATTTTTGGGATACCTCCTGGACAGCCAAGGAATCCATCCCATGAAGACAAATTAAGGGCGATTAAAAAGGCCCCCACTCCAAGGAACAAGGCAGACCTACAGGCGTTCCTTGGACTTATCAATTTCTATAATGTGTTTTTACCCCACAAAGCAACAGTAGCTGAACCATTGCATAGACTATTAGACAAAAAAGCAACGTGGGTTTGGGGACAACGGGAACAATATGCTTTCCAACAAGTAAAGAAATTGCTAACTTCTGATTCTGTACTTATGCAGTACAACGAGACTCTTCCGCTCACTATCACGTGTGACGCATCACCTTTTGGGGTTGGGGCAATTCTGGCCCACGTATTACCAAATGGAGCGGAAGCCCCCATCGCATTTTTTTCGCGAACCTTAGCTAAAGCTGAACGCAATTATAGTCAGTTGGACAAAGAAGCTTTAGCTATTGTGGCTGCAGTTAAAAGATTTCATGAATATGTTTATGGCCGTGCGTTTACGATAATTATTGATCATAAACCACTACTGGGGATCATTGCGGGTAATAAACCAACCCCGTATATATTGTCCCCCATAATGACCCGTTGGTCTGAATTCTTGGCGGCCTACAACTACACCTTGCAACATCGCCCGGGGAAATCAATTCTCCACACTGATGCATTGAGCAGAACGCCGCTCCCAGACTCTGTTGTAGATCCAGACCCAACCATCTCAACACTACAGATCAAAGCTCTACATGCACCACCCTTGACGGCTAGAGACATTGCCTTTGAAACGAAACGTGACCCAGTTCTGCAACACATCCTATGCTGGGTTGAACGGGGGTGGCCGACGAACCAAATAGCACCGGAATGGGCGCCTTTCAAAGCCCGCCAAACCGAACTGTTTTCCCAAAAAGGCTGTATCTTGTGGGGCGATCGAGTCGTAATCCCTGGCAAATTGCAACAAACTGTTTTGGCGGTATTGCATGAAGGACATCCGGGTATCGTGCGGATGAAAGCACTCGCACGAGCTACGCCTGGTGGCCGGGAATCGACAAAAGAATCGAGGCCTGGGTTGCTACTTGTCAACGTTGCCAGGACGTCAGCAACGCCCCGCCTAAAGCAAGCCCAACCGAATGGGAAACTCCGAGGGGACCTTGGTCCCGTATTCATATTGACTTTGCGGGACCTACCAAAGGACACACTTTCCTTATTACTGTCGACGCCTATTCAAACTGGCTCGAGATCCATCGAATGAACACAACTACAATGGACTCAGTTATCAATAAATTAAACAGACTATTTGCCACACACGGGTTTCCGGACGTGTTGGTCTCTGACAACGGCCCACAGTTTACTGCATTACCCTTTGAACAATATCTTGCTGATCGGGGCATCCGCCATGCGCTAACCTCGCCCGCGCACCCTGCGGCGAATGGACGTGCAGAACGCATGGTACAATTTGTAAAAAAGACCCTTCACAAAATGGAATTTGGCAACATCGACGAGAAAATCAATCGAATTCTCTTGTTGCAGCACATCACGCCCCACAGCGTGACCAACAAAACGCCCGCTGAACTTCTTATGGGGCAGAAACTACGATCGCACCTTGACCGGCTCCACCCCGCATTCGCACCGGAAAAGCCCTTCGGCTCCAGCAGCAAATGCCGGGAATTTAAGGTAGGTGATTTAATCTTTGCCAAAAACTTTTCCGGCGACCCGTTATGGATACCCGCAACCGTTACCCACCTTACCGGGCCTAGATCTTACCGCCTGCTAACGGACGATGGGAGGGTGTGGAAACGCCACATAGACCAACTCCGATCGAGATTACCACCCAGCGCCCATGACTCCCCGGGTTCGCCAACTCAAGGGGGAGGAAATATCGAGGAAATTGACTTTGATATGACAAATAGCAGGCCAACGGAAACCCTACGGCCCAGCGAAACACCGGAACTTGAAGCGGGGAGGGAGTTGAATTTTTCAGGGAACTTTAATACGGGGGAAACCGAACTGCAAAACCCCGAAGAAACACGGAGTAGCGGAGACAACCACAGTGGAAGCAGCACGGAATCACCGTGCAGCGAAACTGAATTTAATAAAGATCATCCAAACGCTCCACCGGAACCGGACCTTAGACCAAAACCGGTGGAGCCACGGAAATCATCCAGACAGACCAAACGGCCTGTCTATCTTGAGGATTTTATTACAGCTCCCCTCAAACGGAACCCAAGGGGGAGGGGTGTTGTGAATCAATAAAAGTTACTAGCATAAATGCAAATCAGGGTTTGGAAACCTGCACACCTGATTGGCCCTTATACAACAACTAGGGATTGGTCCATAAGTAGTCCCTGATTGGCCACTATTTTGACACTTCTCATTGGTTATAAGTTTGAACTTGTTGCACATGTCATTGGTTAATAAGGTAGCAGATAACCCTATAAAAGGGTTGCTGTTGCCCATAGCCTTGCTCTGTTCTGTTCTATTTATTATTATTAAAGAGTTGAAGTCACTGTCAGATGTCTGGTCTCCATTATTCCCCAAACTTAACAGTTGGAATGGGAGGTTCCACTCTTGCAAAGCAGACTCTCTCTTTTCATCCCATTCTCAGAAGATCTACAATTCTTCTGTGTTAGAGGTAAACTGGTTGTGGGAAAAGTCCTTTTCCGTTGAGATGAACCTGCCAGGGGCCGTGTTTGGCTTTCCAGCATGTCAGCCACCTTAACTGAGAAGGGGAAGAAAGCGAGAGGGCCAAGGAGACTGAGGTGTATCCAGAGAAACACCTGGAGCCACACGGTCTCAGGCCCCAGGTGGCTGGGCAAGACCAAGCAAGTGAAAGCGTTCCAGAGTTCAGGATGGGATTTAACGCTCGTCTGGGGAGGCCCTAAAATCTTGGAGACGGTGCGAGAGGTTCCCCACCTTTCTTGAGGTGAATTCATTCAGGTGGAGGAAGGGAGCTTTTGTTTCGATCCAGAGGGACCAATCGTTTCATGAAAGAGGCAGTCCTCGACTTACAACCATGAGAACCTACAGCGGCACTGAACCAAGTGACTTATGACCCTTATGGCCGTTGCAGCATCCTCCTGCCACTAAGAGATGGCAGGAGGGTGTTTGAGGTGCCGGCCCCGCAGGCTCACCCCATTGACTGTTGCACTACTCCGAAACCGGCACCTCGAATACGGCAGCACATTGGGAAATCAGAGCAAAGCCGCCGCGACCACATTCAAGGCACCAGCTCTGGAGTGGTGCAACAGTCAATGGGGTGAGCCTGCAAGGCTGGTACCTTGAACGCCCCCCTGCTGCCTCTTAGTGCCCCTCTGACGGCCCCCTTGGGGATGCTAAGAGGTGGCAGGGGGCATTCGAGGCATCGGCACCACAGGCTCACCCCATTGGGAAGAGAGTTTAAAAGAGATGCAAGCTGAGTGCGGTGTCTGCCGGGAGCAAACGTGAGTTTACCTTGTGTTGACTTTGCTTATCTGTGTTCCTGGCGTCTTCCCAACCGTGTTGAGTTATTGCCATGCCTTCAAGTCTGGAATTCCTTCTCCTGCCCTGCCGAACTGATGACCTCCTCTTGCCTTGATTGGACTTCTAGTTTTATTTATTTATTTATTTATTTGATTTGTCAATTGTTTACAAGATAATAAGTACAAGTGTATACATAGTTGTTAATATATGAAATGGGTACATATAAGAAAAATAAAAGAATAAGAGAAACAATAGGACAGGGACGGTAGGCACAATGGTGCGCTTATGCACGCCCCCTACAGACCTCTTAGGAAAGGGGTGAGGTCAATAGTAGACAGTCTAAGGTTAAAGTTTTTGGGGTTTGGGGAAGAGACTACAGAGTCGGGTAGAGTATTCCAGACATTGACCACTCTATTGCTGAAGTCGTATTTCCTGCAATCAAGTTTGGTGCGGTTTACTTTGAGTTTGTATCTGTTGTGTGCTCTTGTGTTGTTATGGTTAAAGCTGAAGTATTCATTGACAGGTAGGACATTGCAATGTATGATTTTATATACCATGCTTAAGTCGGACCGAAGACGGCGTAATTCAAGGTTTTCTAGTTTTAGAATTTCGAGTCTGGTGGCATAAGGTATTCTACAACGAGTAGAAGAGTGGAGAACTCTTCTTGTGAAGTACTTCTGGACTTTCTCAATTGTGCTAATATCACATACGTAATAAGGATTCCAGACTGATGAACTGTATTCGAGTATTGGTCTAGCAAATATTTTGTATGCTCTGGTTAGTAGTGAGATATTACCAGAGAAAAAGCAACGTAGGATTAGGTTAACAACTCTTAATGCCTTTTTGGCTATGTAGTTGCAGTGGGCTCTAGCACTTAGATCATTAGAGGTGAGTATTCCCAGGTCCTTTACAGAGCTTGGGTCGTCAACAAGATCTTGACTATTCAGTTTGTATTTTATTTTCTGATTTTTTTTACCAATATGTAAGACAGAGCATTTATTTGTTGAGATTTGAAGTTGCCATATGTTGGACCATTCAGATACATAGTCTAGGTCTTTTTGAAGGGTAGTAGTATTGTCTGTGGTATTGAACAGCTTTACATCATCAGCGAAGAGAACGCAATTGCTCTTGATATGATCACAAAGGTCGTTTATGTAGATTATGAAGAGAGTTGGTCCTAGAACACTGCCTTGGGGAACACCACTATTGACAGGTACTGGATTTGATAGGGCGTTCCCGATTTTGACCATTTGTTGTCTGTTTGACAGGAATGCTTCTATCCAGTTATTTAGTTGCCCAGAGATACCATAAGATTTTATTTTTAGGAGTAGTTTGTCGTGTACCACTGAATCAAAGGCTTTACAGAAGTCTATGTAGATTGCGTCTATTGCTTTGCCCTGGTCGAGTTGTGTAGTCCATATGTTTTTGCAGTGTAAGAGTTGCAGATTACAGGATAGTTTTTTTCTGAAACCAAATTGTTTATTGGAGAGTAGGTTGTTTGTCTCTAAATGGAGGATGATGGATTGGTTAATAATTGATTCCATGACTTTACAGGTGACGCAGCATAAGGAGATTGGTCTGTAATTTTCAACTAGGCTTGGGTCTCCCTTTTTGAAGATAGGGATGACTGTGGCTTGTAACCATAGGTTAGGCAAGGAGCTGGTCCTGAAAGATTTTTCAAAGATTATGCTTAGAGGTTTGGCTATGGCAGTGGATAGTTTTCTTAAGAAGTAGGCACATATTCCATCCGGTCCAATAGATAGAGATGGTTTTAGGTTGCGTAGTGCTTTTTCGACGTTGTCTACTGTAAAATCGATATGTATTAGATCATTGTTGTTATCTGTGGTACGGCTAGGAAACATTGGGCATGATCCATTACTGTTTACAAACACTGAGCCGAAGAATGTGTTGAAGATGTTGGCTTTAATGGTGTCGTCGCTGCAGTCTTTACCATCGGGTCCTATCAAGGGAGGGATGGACCTTGAGTCTTTTAGTTTGTTGTTTACAAAATTGTAAAAAGCACGGGTGGAATTGGTGCTTAGAAGGTTTTCCTCTTGTTTAATGTGATAATTGGTGCATTCGGTCTTTATCTGGTGGCATAAATTTTTGTATCGGTTTTTGAAATTAGCAACGTGACCAGATTTGTTTTTCCGCCATAGTGATCTCTTTTTGGATTGAAGTTTCCTTATTGATATGGGTAATCTGCTTTTTTGTTTTGTTTTTGGAGTTGTTGTTGGAACATATAGTTTGATGACTCTTTTGACTTCAAGTAAAAAAATGTTGTAATGGTCTTCAACAGTATTGCATCCAGTGAATAGAGATTGCCAATCGAGGAATGAGAGATCGTTATCTATAAGATCATAGTTGCCTTTTTTGAAGTTACAATTAGGGATGACATCATTGTGGTGATTTTTGTGTGGACGTATGTTGAGGCAAAAGTCAATCATATTGTGGTCACTACTGGAAAAGGGTTCTTTGGTTTGTATTCTGTAAATTAAATTCAAACTATTGCAGAAGATGAGATCGAGGCAGTTGTTCAGTCTAGTGTTGTTGGTTACTAGTTGTTCAAGACCTAGATTTGTAATAGCATTGTAGAAGGTTGTGTGTATGATTTCAGTTGTACAATTATTTAGGGTCCAGTCGATATGAGGTAGATTGAAATCTCCAAGAAAGATAAAAGGGTATGGGCAGGATGTAGCCCATGTTAGTAGTGTATTTAGCTTGTTTACATGTTCGATGTCATAATCAGGTGCTCTGTAACATAGTAAGAATCGAATTGTGATATTTAAGGATAGTTCACAGATGATGGTTTCAGGAAGGGCAAGCTCCTGGGTAACTTGGATATTTTTTAGATGTAAGGATTTTTTATAGAATATAGCAACACCACCTCCTCGACGATTTTCACGATCTGATCGGTAAACATGATAGTCTCTTACTGTGGTAATGGAGTCGGGGAGAGATGCATTGAGCCATGTTTCACAGACAAATATAATGTCGAAGTAAGCCATATTTAAGAGGATGAGAAATTCAGGTATTTTATTCACGAGGCTTCTTGCATTGAGTAGTTTGCATTTAAGTCCGGCAGCAGTTGGGATTGAGGTAGTTGGGGCGTGCGTGCCTAGTCTTGGGTGATGGTGGGTGGTGGGTAGTTTTGGGTGATGGTGGGTGGTGGTTGGTGGTTGAGGTAGGGTGGTGGTTGAGGGTAAAAGTTGGGTATTGGGTTACGTGTCTTAGTTTTGATACAGTCAGCATGGTAGTCAATGTACAGGTCCTTCTCTCCATTGTCTAGACGGGTTTTGAGTTCGATGCGGAGTGCACGGAGCGGGCACGTTGCTGTATGGTTAAGTCAGGGCGGCAACGGAGGTTTTTGTGGTTGGTGTTGGTTTTGGCGAGTGAGTTTATAGTGTAAATTAGTTTACGTTTGCTTGATTCATTTTTGCAAATGATCCTGCACAAGCGTGGGGCCACAGAGCCGTCTCTATTTTTGAGCTCTCGGTCAATGCGGGAAATGTCAAGTATTTCATCACCGGAGATGGTTGATGCTTGGTAATCTCTGATGATGTTTCGGACAGTTGTGATGTCATCATTGGCAATGCTGTCTTCTAGTCCAAATAAGATGGCGTTTGGACGTTTCCGTTCACGCTCAACAGCTTCTCTGATGAGGATTGGGATATCAATATTTGTCTGGGTTGTGTTTATTTGTGGATTGGGTTTTGGATTGGATTGTGGTTGTTGGGTGGAGATGTGGTTTGTGGCTATTTGATGTTCAGGTTTTTGTGTTGTGTCTTTTTTTTCAAGGTTGGTTATTCTTTCTTTTACGGCGTCCAGGGATGCTAATATGGTGTTGAGGGATGTTTTAATGGTTTCGATGGTTGAGGATGTTTCAATGGTTTCAATGTTAGGGGATGTTTTGGTGGTTTCGGCGGTATCATCTCTTTTAGACAGATCTAGTTTGGATATGCATAATTTGCAGAAATATGGAAACTCATTGGATGATTCTAGGTATCGAATCATTTGCTCAGGTAATCCCAAGCAGTCATGGTGAGTGTATTTTTTACACAGAGAACATTTGATGGAGTATTTATTATCCTTTAGATTTTTGCAGCATTTAAGGCATGTGCAGGAGTCTTGAAGTTCATTGATGTAGGAGTCTTGTAGTTCATTGGTGGGGATTGTCTTCTCATTGAGTTGTGGTCTGAGGTAGGATTTTCTTTTTGGCATGGTAATATTGGTAAAATAGTAAGTTGATTGAATTAATTAAATGAACAATTTAGGGTAATCTATATAGTCAATATTACATCAAACAATATCAAACAATCTATTGTAGTAATCTCTCAAGTCAGATAATATTCCTAAGCAACAATCAGCCTGATCAATTAATTACTCTAGTCATTAGTCAATTATTTACACTAATCATTACTCACACTGTTTGTTTAAATCCACTAAATCAAAGATTTTACT
>NW_028263161.1:119603-173699 GCF_049901735.1 Notechis scutatus
CTGTTTTAATGTTGTGTTTTTGGAGGATCTTGCTGATTTTGTCTGTAGTGCCTTTTATATATGGGAGGAGGGCTTTGCCGTTCTCTTGTTCTCTGTCTTGGATTTTGGTTGGGGTTTCTTTTTGGATTAGGTGGGTGATCTTCTTTCTTTGAAATCCATTGGCTGTTAGTACGTTGGTGAGAGTGTTTAGTTCGGTTTTTAGGTGTTGTTCATCAGCTAAGCATTTTGTTCTGGAGATGAGTGTCTCAGCTACGGAATTGATCTGTGCTGGGTGGTGGTGTGAGAGTGCGTGTAGATAGCAGTTTGTATGTGTTTTCTTTTGGTAGATGGTGTGTCCTAGGGAGCCATTGGGTTTTTTGTATACCAAGACATCTAGGAAGGGAAGTTGATTGTTAGCTTCTGTTTCCATGGTGAATTGTATTTTGGGGTGTAGGCTGTTGAGGTGTGTGAGGAAGTTGTTCAGTTTTTCTTTCCCGTGTGGCCAGATTATGAAGGTGTCATCTACGTATCTGAGCCAGAGTTTGGGTTTGTGATCATATTTTTCTAGAGCTTGTGTTTCAAAGTGTTCCATGTAGAGGTTTGCGATGACAGGTGAGAGGGGTGATCCCATGGGTGCTCCTTCTATTTGTTTGTATTTTTGTCCATTGTAGGTGAAGTATGTATTGGATAGACAGTGGTTGGTCAGATCTAGGATGTGCTTGGGGGGTTGTATTTGTTTTGGATGGCTGTCAAGGCTTCTTTTATTGGCACTTGGGTGAAGAGGGATATGACATCGAAGCTAACTAGTAGGTCGCTGGGTTGTAAGTTTTGTTTCTTTATGATCTCGATGAACTGGAATGAGTTTCTTACATGTGAGTTGATGGATTCTGCATAGGGCTGTAGTTGTTTGGCGAGAAATTTGGCTAGGTTTTGTAGAGGTGAGCCTATGGAGCTGACTATTGGTCTAAGTGGAGTTCCTTCTTTGTGTATCTTGGGGAGACCATAAAGCTTAGGGCATCTGGATGATTTCTCTCTGGGTATGATTCTTTGCTGGATTTCTTCACTGATGGGGAGGCTTTTATTTTGGATCTGGTGGTTTTTTCTAGGTAGGTGGTGGGGTCTGTCTTTAGGGGTTTGTATGTGGGGTCTAGGAGTAGGTTGGTTAACTTGGTTTGGTAGTCAGATGTGTTCATAACCACTGTCGCGTTGCCCTTGTCTGCTGGTAGGATTATTATGCTGGTGTCTTCTTTCAGGTTTACGTAGTGCAGTTTGTTCTTCTTTGGATAAGTTGCTTTTGGGTGGTTTGCTAGTGCAGAGGATGTTGGTGATTTCGAGTCTGATTCTATTAGCCTCATCAGGGTTGGTTTTGGTCAGGCTGGTTTCAACTCCGCATATGATGGTTTCTGTGGGGATGTGTTTGGGAGCAACAGCAAAGTTGAATCCTTTTGAAAGGACCTTGGTTTCGGCTTCGGTGAGGATCTTGTCTGAGATGTTGTGCACTGTTTGTTTCATGTGTGGCTGTGAGGGGGAGTTGGTTTCTGGCATTGTTGTAGTTTTCTGAGTTTGTTGGTGTGTGTGTCTGTCTTGAGGGTGGTCTGTGTTTCGGCTCTCCAGACAGCGAGTTGTTTGGATTTGTCCCAAAGTAAGGGGTGAATCTTGTTGCTGAGTCTGAGGTGAAGTGTAAGAAGATCTTTGTTGATTTGGTCTAGGAGAAATCTTTTTGTGTGAAGTTCATTTCTAATTAGGGCCAATTCTGTTCTTTTTAGGATGCGTTTGGTGGCTGCTGTGTTGGTGTGGAATTTCAATTGGAAGCTTGTGGGAATTAAATTTTGATCTCGGCAGTTGCATAGGAATGCGAGGTCACATAAAATGGAAGCTCTTTGGACTTCAAGTTTTTCATAAGTCCTGGTCACCACCACACTGCCACCACCACACTTCCACGTAAAAATCAGACTCACACCCACACAGAAGATGAGACACGACCACAGACCAGAAGCCGCACTGCAGCTGCATCACTACCCACTTCAAACTCCTCTGAACCATACATGAAGCAAACTGACCCCCACCATGAAGATGTGGCACGACCACGAACTCGAAGCCAAACGAACACAGACCCAGACCCCAAACTCAAAGCCATATTAAAAACCCAAAATGCTACATCACAGCCACCCGCTCAGGACATCACATCAGAAAACTCAAGAAATTACACCTCCAGAACTCAAGAAGTCACAACACAGCAAATGACCCAGGATATCACAGCACAAGACCAAGGATACCACAGCAATAAATCTCACAAGGTCATCACACAACCCATTACCCAAGCTGTTACTACACAGGAGGCTAATCGAAAAGAGATCAAAACACAAACGACCCAGGAGATTACAACGCAAGACCCAGGATACCACAACAAAAGAACTCACAAGCCCATCACACAACCCATTACCCAAGCCGTTAAAACACAAGAGGCTAACGACCCAGGAGATGACAGCACAAGATCCAGGATATCTCTACAACAAAAGGCCATTACACAGCCCATTATACCAACATCAACTCCATCAACCAATCAAGAGGCTGCAGCACAGCCAACCAGCCCAGCACACCATCCCCACCACTTGTATATATAGAGAGATGGCAGCTCCGGTCACACACTGCTTGCACTGGCACTAAGCCGAAAGCACCAGCCTGAAGATGGCGAGTGGGACCTCGCCGAAACGTTGCCTAGATACTTTGAATCTTACGCGGGAGAAAACCCGAATAACCAAAGATCCACATACAAATACCCTGAGAACCTCAGAAAACTTATTATATATATATATATATATATATATATATATATATATATATATATATATATATATATATATATATATATTTGTTTTCTTAAATTTTCGCGGGTACTTACATGTATGGCATTCAGCTTTGTTTGGGTATTTTCCCACGTCATAGTAGTGGTGCTTTTAAAGATGTAGCAACGTTTCAGCAGAATCTCATCTGGTCCAGGCTGAGCTGGAGGAGGCACATCCGACAGGAGAAGGAAGAAAACGTGATCCGGGAGGGCAGGCAGGCAGGCAGATGTCCCAGGGCTGCTCCACATGTGCATTGCATCAGTAACACATGCACGGATGCACACACAGTGCGCATGTGCAACAGCCCTGGGACATCTGCCCAATCTGCACCACAGCCACTACGTGGTAGGGAAAGCTAGGAGAGCGACTGGGACAAGCGGGCAACCTGGTTTGGGGGCGTGGCCAACCAGGGGTCACCACCAGTTCACCTGAGCCGGTGAGAACCGGTTGAATACCACCTCTGCGTGAACTGCAGTTCGAGTGGCCCCTTGTCCTCAGGAGCCCAGTCTCAGCTCAGGCGCTCTTTCTTTGTATCGGCCCCCTGAAAAGGCTCTGGGAACTCCGTTGCAGCTCTCGGAGCTTAATTCCCTTTGGACTCTTGGCAGGGTTATTCGATATAAATATCTCGTTGCTCTAAACGCTGCTCAAATAAACATTCTTGGGAAGAGCAGCCCCATCTTGTTGGATTTCCAGATCTTTGAGACCTTGTTTGAGTTCACTAAGTGCACTAACTCATCCCCCATCCTTAAAAGCCCTTCCCTGCAGAAGCCACGGGGGCTGAGTACCAATGAGTAGTTGTGTGTTCATTTTCCCCACAACAACAACCCTGTGAGTTGAGTTGGGCTGAGAGACTGGCCCCAAATACCCCACCCTGCTTCATGACCAAGGCGGGACTTGAACTCACAGCCTCTTGCTTTCTACTTTGGACGCTTAATCAGTAGAGCAAACTGGCTCCCTTACATACTTATCAAGCTTGGCACAATCCTTCCTCCATTGCATCATTAATGTTCTTATATGAGATACTATAATTTATCAAATGCTAAAATCCAGATAGTTTTCTATTGCTTTTTAGTCATACAGTTGTTTCTAGGAGGAAATCATAAATATTTTTCTGGAAAGTTGGTAATGTTTAAATAACATAAAAGTATATTTGCCTGAGAATTGTTATAAATCTTGTATAATAGCAATTTATCAACCCTATTATATTAATGACAACATAGAAAAATTGATGACTTAACGACAAAATGTTGTATCTTCCCACTTTCATGACAAAGATTAAAAAAACTAAAGATTATTTGAGTACCATTTTTAAATCAGTTTTTATCCACTTAATTATCATACCATTCACCCCTCACTTAACTGGGTTTCTGATCACATCACAAAATTCTTTATTACTCTTTCCTGAGATCGAGTTATATCAGCAGTATTTCCATAATGTATTTAGGAAATGAAATAATATGTGAGGATGACTTGCATAGAGTACATAAGTTATATCCCCCCCTTTCCCACAACCCATTTAGAAAGGGCAGTGATAGGAGGGAATGACTTTTGGGGGGTGGAGGAGAGATTCTGCCTGGGGAAGAAGCAGATAAGAGGAGGACACCTACAGCTGCATAGAAAAAGGGTCGGTGGGAGATTTGTACTTTCTGACTCCCCAAATCCTGTCAGTGCAGCATTACAGCGAAGTGGGCCTAGCTCAGGTTTCCTGTCTGGGCTTCCTGGGAGAGGATCACCCTGACAATTTTCTTCTTGACAAATCCGTGTTTCTGATAACCAACCTGTTGCTTTCAGGGAGTTCATAAATCTCCTTTTTTCTGTTGTTCAACTATATTTTGTCAAAATCTATATTGTCGGGATATGATTGACAAATTTTTGTGAACTTTTTCCCTTCACTTGTAAGATAGTGGTAACACCCATTTTCCTAATGAAGCATGTCTGTAAATTAGACAACTACAGAAGAAAGATTAAATATTGAAAAAGCATCTGGGATAAGAAACAAAGTTTTCTGCTTTTAAAATTGCTGCACGTTCCCATTCTAGTTCCATCCTTTCCTGGAGAAGAATGAGTTTGTCAATATTTCGGAGATTGAATTGTACATGGACCCAAATGGAGAGGTAGCAGCAGATCTGCTCATTTGGGGCTTCTTCGTTCTTCCCAGGGATGATCGCAGGAGAGAGACTGTGGCGTATTTTGTAAAACAGAGACTTTATATCGACAAAGATGTTCTTTCACGGCTAAAGTTGCTTAACAAGGTAGGAGAAAGTTTTGCTGTCTTCTCTCTGTTTTCCAAAGCCTGAGGTCCCATTTCAAGAGGGCTGATGCTACTCCTCAAAGGTGGTTGATTTTCACCGGGAATTGAATCTGGGCAGTAGAAACCGAATTTTTTTCCCTTAGGCTGCTTGGAAGACTTTGATATTGTTCCATTTTGTGGACCACGTACAATTAAGGGTCTCCATCCAATGGGTGAGAATCCCACAAGGGCTGGGGAATGTGTCGCTAGTAGCTTCTGGTTGTTTGCTCCTTGTGCCCAGAAGAGCAACGAAGGCGGCAATTCTGCTGACCGGGGCCTGAATCCAGGCTTGGACCGTATCGGATGGGATTGAATCGTGAGTGGACGGAGGTCCTTTTGGCCCCATTGTGGGAAAGAAGCTTCCTCTCGTCCTGCTTGGGGAAAAGTGTCCCCTGAAGGGGCAGCTCCATAATCTGGGAGGCTCTTAAGGAGGCCAGACCTGTCCAGAGCTCTCCATTCCTCCCTTTCACCCTCCCTGGGATGGAGCAATGGGCCTTCTGCTCCTAGGAAGCAGCTCCAAGGCTTTCAGTTCACCTGAAATTATCAAGATTGTTCTGATATCACACCTTAAAATTAAGGGTGTGAGAAGAGGGGAGAAATGCGTGTTAATGGGGTCATGAGAAGGAACCGGCTGGTTATCACTTAATGCTGAAATCTTTTCTCAGTTCCATCCAGGGGTGGGATTCAAATTTTGTAACAACCGGTTCTGTGGGAGTGGCTTAATTTGTGGGTGTGGCTTGATGGTCACGTGACCAGGTGGGCATGGCCAGGTGGCCATGTGACTGGCAAACCAAATACAAGTGGTCCTCGCTTAATGACCAGTTGCTTAGCAAGTGTTCTAATTTATGACTGATCTCCCCAGAGCTCCTTGACCTGGTTTTGGAGTTTTGACAACCATAAACACAAACACACAAACACACACATGCACACAGCCTTCTGACCCTGCTATTCTTTGATTCTGTAAGGATCTCCTGCTGGAGCAGGGGGTTGGACTAGATGACCTCCGAGATCCCTCTCAGCCCAGCCCTAGATTGCTGTGCTGCTTCAAAGAGTCTTCTGAAGCCAGGGTTTGTGTCCTTCCTTCCTCTCCTTTTTTTTCTCTCTCTCTCCCTCCCTCCTTCCATGTATTTATGTATCCATCCATATATCTCATTCACTTTATCCTCCTTCCATCTCTTTCTTTCTTTTTCTTTCTTTGTCCCTTCCTTCCATCTCTCCCTTTCTTTGTCTATCCATTTTCCTCCTTTTGCCTCCTTTCTCTCTTTTATTTCTTTCTCTTTCCTTTCTTGTCTCTCTCTTCCTCTTCTCTCATTCCCTCTATTTCACTCTTTCCCTCTCTTTTTCTCACTTTCCCCCTCTCTGTATATATATCTCTCTCTTTCTCTAACTCCCCCCCTCCACTGTCTGTCTGTCTGTCTGTCTGTCTGTCTGTCTGTGTGTGTGTGTGTGTGTGTGTGTGTGTGTGTGTGTGTGTGTGTGTAAAAGAGAGGCATGGGTAAGTCTGACCAGGTCTGGTTTCTTTAAGAACCTCCCCAAGTATGAACCGGCCCTTTCAGGGGACACTTTTCCCAACGCAGGACGAAGCTTCTCTCCCAATGGGACCAAAAGGACCTCCACCCAATCATGATTCAAATTCATCTGAATTCACGCCCTGGTCAACAGAATTCCCTTTTTTCTTTGCTAGTTTGAGCACAAGGAGCAAACAAACCTGAAGCTCTTAGTGATACATTCCCCAGCCCTTGTGGGATTCTCACCAGTTTGAAGGAGATACTAAACCATAGGTGGTTCACAAAATGGAGCAGTGCGAGAAGCTAAGGGTGACGGTGGGGGATAGCGAAGCGGCCGGGTCCCTATCTTCCCCTCTCTCCCCCCCACTCTGTGTGTGTGTGTGTGTGTCTCCCTCAGAGCCGCAGCTGGGCCAAGGCAGCAAGCTCTCCTTGGCGCCCTTCGCTACTTCTTTCATTTCTTCTTTTTGGAATCCAGACTGGCTGAATAACGATCGCCAGACCGCGGTGGAAGCATCCCTTTGGGCAACCCTCCTCCTCCTCCTCTCACCCTAGGTGGACGAGTGGGGGGGCAGAAGGGTGCACTTGTGTGGGGAGACACTCGCTCCTCAAGTGAGCAGCCACCCACCCCGTACCTGGTTTTGCTCTGCTTTGGCATTTGCTTGAGGAGCATCTCCCTGCATGCGTGCACCCTCCCGGCCCCGCCACAACTCCCAGTTGTGAGAGGAGGAGGAGAGGAGGAGGAGGAGGAGGAGGAGGAGGAGGAGGAGGAGGAGGAGGAGGAGGAGGGAGGAGGAGGAGGGAGGAGGAGGAGGAAGGAGGAGGAGGAGGAGGAGAGGAGGAGGAGGAGGAGGAGGAGGAGGAGGAGGAGGAGGAGGAGGAGGAGGAGGAGGAGGGAGAGGAGGAGGAGGAGGAGGAGGAGGAGGAGGAGGGAGGGAGAACGGTCACCCAAAGTGATGCTTTCACTGCAGTCTGGTGATTGTTGTTCAGCCAATCTGGATTTCAAAAAGAAGAAATGAAAGAAGTAGCGAAGAACGCCAAGGAGAGCTTGCTGGCTTGGCCTAGCTGCGGCTTTCAGGGAGACACACATACACACATGCACACTCACAGAGAGACACACAGAGTGGGGGAGAGAGAGGAGAAGATAGAGACCCCGGTCACTTCGCTATCCCACACCGTCACCTTTACCTTCTCGCACTGCTCCATTTTGGGAACCACCTATGGTTGAGTATCTCCTTCAAACTGGTGAGAAACCCACAAGGGCTGGGGATGAAGAGGTGGCGACCAGGTACAAGTGAGTAAAAGCCTGGGAACGGCAGCTCCCAAGGGGCTTTGAGGTCCGATGGCCTGGAGCGGCCGAGATCCGAGTGAGCATTGAACCACAGGTTCACCTGACCACCCACTTCTTTGGTGTTGGCTTTACGGAGCTGCGGGGTGAGGTCTGGGCTGACCTGCGACAGCAGTGCCTTTAGCTGCGCTCGCTTGTAAGTGCCCAAATAATCCAGTGAAGACACCGGAGTCGCTCAGGTAGACCTTCCCCCTCCACAGTCCTCCTCCTGCAGAAAATGGACATTCCCTGAGCTAAGAAGGCAAGGAGCTGCGGCTCGTCTCAACCAATCCCTAGGACGACCCCAAATAGTCCCAATTCGGCGCGGAGAGGGCAGCTCCCCCTGGCAATCCCCCTTTCCCTCAGTGCTCTGACTTCCTGTGGCTCGCCTCCAGCCTGAACACCAGGTTGGATCACCAAAGGCCACTTCCCCGCTTCTCAACGGTGCTCCTGTGCCGGCCACTGCAGGACTCTCCACTTCCTTCCCCAAATTCTCCTTCAAATTCGAAATAACGATACCTGTTGCTGACACGAGTGCAACTGGGCTGCCGGTCACCTTTACCCCCCACCCCACTTGCCTTTTGCTGCTGCCACCTGGACCTCTAACCCCCAGCAGGTAAGGCCCAGCACCTGCGGTGAATCCCAGCTAAATTTCGCTGTACCGGAGGACATGTGGAGAGGCTCATGTTCTCCTGCTGCTGGGAAAGCAAGAGAGTCTTTCCCGCCACAGCAAAAAGTTTGCAACTTCCCCTCCAATAGGGAAATGGGTGGCTCTGGGCAGCAGAGAAGCAGCCTGCTTGAATCCAGTTTATCTCTGCCACCCGGAGCTGTGCCGGGAAAGACTCTCTTGCTCTCCCAGCAGTAGGAGAACACGAGCCTCTCCACATGTCTTCCAGTACAGCGAAATGTAGCTCTGGTCCCCACCAGTCTGCATCTCGTCCCCCGCCTGGATTCACCACAGATACTGGGCCTTAACTGCTGGGGGTGAGGGCGGCGGGTGGTGGCAGCAAAAGGCAAGTGGGATGGGGGGGTAAAGGTGACCGGCAGTGGCAGGTAGGTGACTGGGCCCCAGAGCTTGCAGAGCCTCACTCACCCAGGGAGATCAGGCAGGGCCACAGTGGAAGGCATGCAGCAATGGCTGGACTGGCGAGTGGGCAAAAGCAGGCTGCAGGCGATGCCGCGCATGCACGATAAGGACTGACTGGGAGCAGAGGGGAGGAGCGAGCAGAGAGGGGAGGGGCCAGTCAGTGGTGCAATTTGTTGGTTCTCTGAACTGCGCAGAATCATAACAATCGGTTCGATAGAACTGGACAGAACCAGTAGAATCTCAACCCTGGTTCCATCTCTCCAGACTTTTCTATTTAATAAAGTCCTTTTTTTTTGGCAATGTGAGATGCCAAAAGCAAAAGAGAGGAACTAACGGAAGAATCTTCCAGAAGTTATATCTCTAACCATTTGGAAATAGTGAGAGATTTTGCTTACTTAAGTGAAGACCAGAGCCTAGTAACTTGTCTAATATCCATTTTTACCTCCATTTTCCACATATTTCCTTTGCAATCCTATTTCTTTTCTGCTCAGTCCTTTCCTCAATCTGAATGTGTGGAAAGTTGTCATCCTGGATTTGTCAAGAGGGCTCGAGAAGGAGAGCCAGTTTGCTGCTACGACTGCATTCCTTGTCCGGAGGGGACCTTCTCCACTCAGAAAGGTGGGTGACACCACAGGAAAGGAAGGCCTGGTGGAACTGGATCCATCCAGAGCATTGTCATGAAAGTATGAATTAAAAAACACTTTGAAGCTGAACTGATTTCTGGTTTATTTCCAAAATGCCCCATTTCTTATCTAAACAGAAGAGCGAAAAGACTGTGAAGGAAGGGCTGGATAGAGACAGGTGGCTGTGGCAGATTGGACAAGCTTTACTACTACCAGAGAAAATACTTCTTCTTTTTAGCTTGGATGTATCCTTCCTTCCACATTTACTTCTCTAGGAACACCTGAGTTCCTTGAAACACGAGGAATTGGTTTAGGTCCACCTCCTGAAAGGAGGATTGCAGGACAGTCTACATGCGTTCCCTTTGAGGAACACTGAAAAGGTATTTCTGATATACGAGATGCACAATGTGGTGGCATGGACAATTATGCCTGTTTCTGGCTGCACCCATATCACCACTGCTCCAAAGGCCATTCCAAATTGTTTGGAGAAACCCCTTGTTCCATCAGCCTCCTCTGACAAGAATTGCCATCTTGCACGTAAGTTTATCTAGAAAGATTAATTGATTCATTATTTTCCTTTAGTAATGGAGGTTCCTATCAATATTCTGAACATTACAAAGGAAATATTTCAAGTCCAAACCTTCCCTCAATTTCATAACCTATCAAAAATATACCGTAGCTATATTTTTTAAAAAGTGATACACTTATTTTCTATCACTGGAGATATGAAGAAATCCGTCCTGGAAAATGCTCCTGATAATCACTTGTTCCCAAAGAACTTACAATGTATCTTGCAATGCAAAGGACAAAAAATACGTTTTTTGTGTGTGTGTTTGTTTTCTCAGATACAGAAAAATGCACCAAATGTCCAGATGATAAATACCCCAATAAAGAAAGAGTCCAATGTATCCCCAAAGTTATAACCTTCCTGTCTTATGAAGATCTTCTGGGCATCATCCTGGTTTCTTTTGCCCTACTCTTCTTCCTAACCACAAGCCTTGTTTTAATTATCTTCATTAAATACCGAGAAACTCCCCTTGTCAAAGCCAACAACCGGGACCTCTCCTACATCCTCCTGGTCTCCCTCCTGCTTTGCTTCTTGTCTCCTTCTCTCTTCATTGGTCAACCAAGGAAAGCCACCTGCCTTCTCAAACAAATGGTTTTCAGCATCATCTTCTCAGTTGCCGTTTCTTCTCTCTTGGCCAAAACCATCACGGTGGTGCTGGCTTTCCTGGCCATAAAACCAGGAAACCGAGCAAAGAGATGTTTGGGGAAGAGTTTGGCCAACTCCATCAACCTGTCTTCTTCTGGTGTCCAAGTTATCATCTGCTCCATCTGGCTGGGAGTTTCTCCCCCCTTCCTTGACTCTGACCTCCTCTCCCAATCTGAAGAGATCATCCTGCAATGCAACCAAGGGGCCGTTGTCATGTTCTACGTCACCCTCAGCTACATGGGCTTCCTTGCTGCCATCTGCTTCACGGCGGCTTTCCTGGCCAGGAATCTGCCTGGGGCCTTCAACGAAGCCAAACTGATCACCTTCAGCATGCTGGTCTTCTGCAGTGTGTGGGTGACTTTTGTGCCCACCTACCTGAGCACCAAAGGGAAAGACATGAAGTGTGTAAAGAAATTTCCACTGGATTGGTTGCCCTGCACAGGAGAACGGAGCTGGAAAGCAGGTTAGTCGGGAGAGGAAGGAATGGGCTTTTGAAGTAACTTTCCACTGCCACGCCCACAAAGCCACACCCACAAAGCCACGCCCACAAAGCCACGCCCACAAAGCCATGCCCACAGAACCAATGGTAAAAAAGAATGATCCCCACCACAGCGATTATCCCACAATTTCACTTTCCTCCATCACTACCCACAACATTTGACACTCGGCCATCTCACACTCTAGGAATCTCCAATTTTAGTATCTCACATTAATCTGAGAAAATGTTTCCAAATTTCCCACCCCAAATTCAATAAGAACTAAGGCAGGACTGGAGTTCAAAAGTCTCCTGGTGATCCGCTCAAAGTCCCCCTGGAAGTTTTCCTGCCTGAGGGAGGATTAGAACTCAAAGCCTCCCGAATCTTGGCCGATACAACCAACAAGTCCTAAATCAATTATTGTCAGGAAGCTCACTCAAATTGACGGGCAATTCATGCAAAAAATTATGCTGTGCGTTTCCCAGAAGATGGGTAGGCTCCATAAACAATGCCATTGTTTCATCTGAGGAATGAAGGCGGACATGGAAGGTTCTGGAAATGCCATTTTACAGGATGCACCTTCTTTAGGCCCGACAGCCCCTGTATTTGTTTGTACAACACCTGAGCTAAGGAATCTCTGAAATATTGTCTTGATCACCTTCAGCATGCTGGTCTTCTGCAGTGTCTGGGTGACTTTTGTGCCCACCTACCTGAGCACCAAAGGGAAACACATTGTGGCTGTGCAGGTCTTCTCCATCCTGGCCTCCAGTGCTGGTCTGGTGGGCTGCATCTTCATCCCCAAGTGCTACATTATCCTTCTGAGGCCAGACCTGAACACAAAGGAGCAGCTTACAGCCAGAACAAATGTAAAAACATAAGACATAACACTGTGACATTTAAAGAATTGTAAAATTTCGTTTTATTTCAAAGTAGATACTAATTATTTCAACTTAGATAGTGTGCAGGAATCAAAAAAATCATGCCTAAATTTTCAATGGGAAATGTTTGAATGATTGTTATCCTTGTAACTCTCCATCTCAATAAATCTTGCTAAAGGGAACTCTGAAAATCATTCAGAGGAATTTGTTGTTCAGCCACTGCCAATGAATTTGATACCATAGTCGTACTGACAGCAACTAAAAGTGTATCTATGAGAGAATGAATAGGAAAAGTGGTAAGATGGCTTGTGTGGGAGCCAAGCTCCAACTATGTTGTTTGACAATCTCCATGAGAGCCATTGGCCATCCCACCAAGCAACAGAAGGCAGAGGTCTCCAGGTCCTCTTGCTTAGATGTTCTCATCCAATAAGACCTAGTTAGCGCCCCTTTCCCATAGCTGCTCCTGCCCTGTGAAAGAAGCTTCTCCATGAGATCCACCATCCTCTCTCCATCCCCTGATTAAAGCCGGTTCTTTTCCCCAATGCTTGAGCTAGTTGAGACCGGAGTCCAGAAGATACAGAAGGAGGAGAAGCCCCACGGGAGAGTCAGGCTGCATCCTGACGAAATTGGGCTCATTGTGGCTGCACCGTGTGAATAGTTGCAAGCAGGACTTTGGGGGCGTCTCAAACTCCACCAGAGGAAAGAGGGTCTCTCTCTCTCTCTCTCTCTCTCTCTCTCTCTCACTTTCTCTGCAAGGTGGGAAGCCCAGCAGTGCAACCCTTGAAGGCTTCACCTGGGGGTTCACCTCAGTCCTCTGGGGGTGCTTCCAGCCCCAGAAGCCCCAGAAATAAGTCCTACCAAGGACTTTACTCCAGGCTCCCTGGAAGCGGGCAGAAGTGGGGAGAAGAAAGGTAAATATTCTGACTAAGAGATCCTGAACGTCTCTGGAGATAAATTTCAAGGAACTATAAGGCAATAAAGGCAATCCTCCACTTATGACCACAATTTTTGTTGCTAAGTAAGTTCTGTCTCATTTTACCAACTTTTTTGCCTCGGTTGTGAAGCAAATGAGTGCGGTGTTTAGTTAAATCATGCGGTCGTTAAGCAAGTCTTCCAGTGACCCCAATGACCCCAAGGTACTGCAAGTGTCATAAATACACGCCTGAGTTTTTGTCACGTAACCATGGGGTGCTGGAATGGTTGTTAGTGTGAAGACTGGTCATAAGTCACTTTCCTGAGTGCCGTTGTAACTTCAGTCACCAAACAGATGTTTGTAAGTGGAGGACTCCATGTTATCCTCAGAGCCATTTTTGACAGAGGCTCCTGCCCTTAAGATCCTATCAGAATGGAGCCAGAAGGTACCTTGGGGGTCATCTATTCCAGCCCCCTGTCCATGCAGGAGACCCCAGACCATTCCATGCAAAGGAGTGTCCAGGCCTTCGTGGAAGACCTCCAGGGACAGAGCCCCCCCCCCACTTCTGAAGGCAGCCTCTTCCCCTGGTCCATGGGGGATTGAGGGCTTTTGGCCTGCTCCTCAGGGGGCAGCTGGAGGGACAGGAGATGCCTCAACTTCATCCTTGAATCCCCCCCATAAAAACACGGAGAAAAGGCTGACATTCTTGGTCCTCCTCCTCTGGGGATAGAGCCTTGCCAGGACCCCTGGCCTCTCTCGCAGCCCCAAGTTGGAAAGGCTGCCCCTCCCCAGCCTTTCCCCCTGTCTTCCTTCCAAGAGGGACCCCCGGGATCTCCTCCCAAGGCCCCCAGGACCACCAGGAATCGGATCGGAGGGGGCAAAGCCAGCCGCCATCCTGGCAACCAGCTGCCTCTCCTGGGTTGCTCCTTCCAGGGAGCCTCGCTCTGTTGCCAGAGGCCCCTGGGGGTTTTGCCAGAGCGAGGGGACCCTCCAGCCCCCAGAAAGGAAAGCAGCAGAATGGGGTGGGGTGGGAAGAAGAGAGGAGACCCCCCAGCCTTGTTAAGCCTGGATTCCCCAACGGGTGTTAAGGAAAACAAACTAAACAGAATGTGCAGCGAAGTCAGATAGGAAGACAGGTAAATGTGTGAGATAAGCCTTCTCATTAACACGCAGTAAAAATACAGATACGCTTGTGCTATCAAAATTATAGTTTATTCCATTTAAGAATTATAGCATAGTCATGTAAACAGTCCAGTAGTCATATATCAATTTCAGTCAAGTCTTGTCAGGGATACTCTATTTGCAAAGTCCGTGTCGAATAGCCAGTGTCAGTACACATATAATAAATCTGTCCAAAAACTTATCTTCTCTCCGTTGAGAAATATCTTCAAAGTAATCCAACACTTCTTCTCCTCCCCGATCCAGCAAGAATGCAGTCTTCAATAAGCCAGCTAGTAAGAGCCAGAGAGTGCCTTGCTGCTTATATAGTACTTTTACAGCTGCACCCTTAATTACATTCCTTTAGCTTAAAGTCACATACACTTTATCTGACAAACCATGATTCATCATTTTATTATCTTTACCCAAAACAGTTAGGGTAAAACAATGTTATCCCTAACATTCTCCCCTTTTGGGTAATAATAATAAATATTACAATAATATATCCATTTACACTTTCAAATCATAATTGTCACAACTCTCTTTAAATTTTACAACACCTTGAGCTTTTGTAAACTGGTCTGCAATATTTTCTTCCGTCATGCAGTACTCAAGTTTAATTAGACCATTTTTAACAGATTCTCTAACATTTAAGTATCTTAAATCAGTATGCTTTGATCTAGTCTTTACAGCAATATTAGTAGCTAATTGTATAGCTGCCTGGTTGTCCTCGTACACAATAATAGAATCTTTAACAGTTATACCCATGTCTAATAATAACTGTTTGTACAGAATTAAGTCAGTGCATAGTAATGACAGACATGAAAATTCTGCTTCCATCGTTGACAAACTAATATGCTGTTGTCTGATTGACCTCCACCCTATTAAAGTCTTACCAAATAATATAGCCATCCCAGATGTTGATTTTCTAGTGTTTATGTCAGTTGCAAAACTTGCATCTGCATAGGCACTAAGATTCAAATCACCTTTTGGCTCTAGATACAATGCATGGTGCATTGTTCCTTTAAGATATCTTAAAATTCTCTTTAATGCTTGCCAATGACATTGATGTGGATCATTATTATATCGTGCCAGCTGATTAACACTATAAGCTATATCTGGCCTTGACCAATTGCTTATATATGATAAGCTACCCGTCAAAGATTGATATATGGTCTTATCAAATTTGGGACTTTGAGCATCAATTTTGCAAATTTCCTGACTCATTGGAGTCTTTGCAGGCTTACAAAGTTCCATTTTATACAATTTAATTAATTGGCAAATTTTATCCTCTTGAGATATCTTAAATCCTTTTGTGGTTTTGTTAATTGTCAATCCTAGATACTTTTTAATTTCACCTAAATGCTTTAATTTTATCCTTTTGGCTAATAATGAAATAATCTCAGTAGCTTCATTATTGGTCTTAGTAATCAAAGCAATATCATCTGTAAATAATAACAATAATGACATCGTTCCATTAATTTCTCTTTTAAACATACATGGATCTGCTAAACCAGATTTAAACCCTATATTGTTTAATTCTTTCACAATATATTGGTTCCATTCATAGCCAGATTGTTTCAATCCATATAAACTCTTCTTGAGTTTCCAACAATCATTGCTATTTGCTTTATTATCATTTATACCAACTGGTTTTTTCAAATATATTGTATGCTGCAATGGTGCATGTAGATATGCAGTTTCTATGTCTAAATGGTTAACTATATAATTATTCTTAGCTGCCCATACTAAAGCTGCTCTTAAAGTTGTAGCCTTAAGATTTGGTGCAAATACCTCATCATAATCAAATACATTTTGGTTAAATCCTTGTGCTACTAATCTAGCTTTATAAGTTACTTTCCCATTATTTCCAGTCTTTACTTTAAATATCCATTTGCACCCAATGGATTTTTCTCCTGGAGGTAATTTGGTTTCTTCATAAACCTTCATTTCCTTTAATGAATTTAACTCTTTTTCCATTGCCTTTTGCCAATTCACCTGATCCTTAGCAGGATACATCTTAAGTTCATCTATGCTAGTAGGAACTTTATTTACTTGGCAAACAATACTTGTCTGATATCTTTCAGGTGGTTTAGTTATACGCGTTGTGCATCTAGGTATAATAGGACTTACAGGTGGACATTCCTTTATTTCCTGTTCTTGACTATCTATCTTTTCTTGATCAATTATTTCCTCTTGAGCAATTGCGTTCTTTTCGCTGATGATGTAAAGCTGTTCAATACCACAGACAATACTGCTACCCTACAAAAAGATCTCGACTATGTATCTGAATGGTCAAACAAATGGCAACTTCAAATCTCAACAAATAAATGCTCTGTCTTACATATTGGCAAAAAAAATCAGAAAATAAAATACAAGCTGAATAGTCAAGAACTTGTTGATGACCCAAGCTCTGTAAAGGACCTTGGAATACTCACCTCTAATGATCTAAGTGCTAGAGCCCACTGCAACTACATAGCCAAAAAGGCATTAAGAGTTGTTAACCTAATCCTACGTAGCTTTTTCTCTGGTAATATCACACTACTAACCAGAGCATACAAAACATTTGCTAGACCAATACTCGAATACAGTTCATCAGTCTGGAACCCTCATTACGTATCTGATATTAGCACAATTGAGAAAGTCCAGAAATATTTCACAAGGAGAGTTCTCCACTCTTCTACTCGTTGTAGAATACCTTATGCCACCAGACTTGAAATTCTAGAACTAGAAAACCTTGAATTACGCCGTCTTCGGTCTGACGTAAGCATGGTATATAAAATCATACATTGCAATGTCCTACCTATCAATGAATACTTCAGCTTCAACCATAACAACACAAGAGCACACAATAGATACAAACTCAAAGTAAACCGCACCAAACTTGATTGCAGGAAATACGACTTCAGCAATAGAGTGGTCAATGTCTGGAATACTCTACCCGACTCTGTAGTCTCTTCTCCAAACCCCAAAAACTTTAACCTTAGACTGTCTACTATTGACCTCACCCCCTTCCTAAGAGGTCTGTAGGGGGCGTGCATAAGCGCACCAACGTGCCTACCATCCCTGTCCTATTGTTTCTCTTATTCTTTTATTTTTCTTATATGTACCCATTTCATGTATTCACAACTATGTATATACTTATACTTATTATCTTGTAAACAATTGGCAAATCAAATAAAATAAATAAATAAAAAAAAATATTTGCTCTTCATGGACTTCTTCTTTAATTGGACTTTTCTTATAACTATTCTTTTCTTTCTGTCTCTTATAGTGTTCTATAATAACATCATTATCTGAATCCTGTTCTAATCTATTCCATCCTATATGTTCTAGGAATTGTGCACTAGCACTGCAGTATACTCTAGATGTACCTGGTTCCCAGAATCTATAAGATCTATGGTTTGCTTGATATCCAACAAAAATTAATCTTTTAGCTCTACGTTGTCCTTTGTGCCTGAGTTGTGTAGGGATATGCACCCATGCTGGTGCACCAAATGTGTGAATATAACTCAAATCAGGTTTCCTACCATGCCACAGAGTGAATGGTAATTCACCTGTTGTTGAATTAACAACATTGTTTAATATGTGATTACCACACATTATAGCTTCTCCCCACAAATTGTCAGGTAATCCAGAATCAGATAACATTGTTCTTCCCATTGATTGCAGTGTTTGGCCTCGTCTCTCTATAAAGGCATTATGTTGAGGCCTATATGGTGCAGACTTTTTATGTTGAATACCTGCCATTCTAAGTCTATTCTGGAATTTATTATTTGTAAATTCCGCACCACTATCTGTTATAAGAGTTACTAATTTCTTTTTAGTTTTTCTCTCTGCAAATTTTAACCAATTAAAGAAATTTGTATACGTTTCAGTTTTTCTCTTCATTAGAAAACAGAAACCATACCTAGAATAGTGGTCCATTATGCTTAATATGTATCTAGCACCACCTACACTTGGCTTTTTAGGACCTATTATATCGGCAAATACTACCTCTAAAGGCTCTTTGGTAGTAAATCCATCAACTCTATTTGCCGGTATAACTTTGCTTTTGTTTTGATTACAAGCAGAACATTGCAAATACTTATTACAAGGTTTCAAACTTATTCCTTTAGATAGTTGAACAGTTCTCTTAATCATTTTAAAATTTAAATGACCTAACCTTCGGTGTAACAAGTGAATACATTCATCATGAGGTTTCCTATTATCATAAACTGTGTTAGCCACTTCTAAACCATTATTATTTAACACATATATGTCACCTCTTAAAGATGCAGTAATTTTCTTACCTTCTTTTTCAATTAAACAAGTATCTCCCCTAAAGGTAACTATGTATCCTAATCTAACCAACATTCTAACAGAAAGCAAATTACATTTAGGTTGAGGTACATATAACATTTTTATGTTCTCCTTTATATTAGAACAATGAGCTATACCTTCACCTTTTGCTTTAATTTTCCATCCGTTTGCTAATGAGATATGCTGTGAACTCATGGACATTTTTACAAATTTTTTGTTATCATTTGTAATACAGTGGGACGCACCACTGTCAACCACCCATAAATTATTTTTTACAACTCCATTACTATACATTGCTAACTCATAATTCTTATTTCTTCTTTGATGGCTTACAGCATTCTGGCTTTCATTCTGGTGCTTTGGTTTCTTACAAAATCTTGCAAAATGTCCTCTCCCTCCACAATTAAAACACTTTTTAATTGTGTATGCAGTAGGAGATTCATTATTTTCCTTTTGAGGTTGCTCCCTCCTTAACTGATCTCTTTCAAGCCTTCTTCTGGCCTCTTCAATCAATCTGCCAGTGATATCAGTTAAAGTTAAACTTTCTTTAGGCAATATTTCAAGGGAAGTTACGTAGTCATCAAAACTTTCGTCTAATGAAGATAGAATTATGTAGACCTGGTGTAGTTCAGAGAAAATTAACTCCTTCTCATGAAGTTCTTGGAAAATGCTTTTCATAGTGTTCAAATGACTCAGCATATCACCATTCTTTTGGAGATACGTGCGGAAAAGCTTCCGTGTTAGATTTATGTGAGCACCAACGTTATCTCAGACATAAATCCTCCTCAGTTTTTGCCAAAACCCAACAGCTGTTTGCTCTTCGCGTATATGAACAAGTTGTTGATCAGTTAATGTAAGTCCTATGATGCAAAGTGCTTGTTCATTTTTCTGTTTAAATTCTTCTATCTTCTGACTATCTTCCTCATCTTCAGGATCCCATTCTTCTACGTTTGGTGGGTTTTCAATTATGTTCCACAAACCTTCTCTTCGTAGAAGTAGACTACATTTCATAGACCATGAAACATAGTTTGTTCCATCCAGCTTGGATATAAGGGACAAACCTTGTAGACTGACTTGTGCCATGTTTCACTATATGGAAATAAAAATATAATTGATAAAACACAGCTGTCTGTTTACTGTAACGTGTAACAACACAAAATCTCACTTTTTACATAAACCTGTTTTTATCCTAGTTAAACTGACTTTGCAGTCTCTCTGGGCCCATAACCAGTGTTAAGCCTGGATTCCCCAACGGGTGTTAAGGAAAACAAACTAAACAGAACGTGCAGTGAAGTCAGATAGGAAGACAGGTAAATGTGTGAGATAAGTTTTCTAGTTAACACGCAGTAAAAATACAGATACGCTTGTGCTATCAAAAATATTGTTTATTCCATTTAAGAATTATAGCATAGTCAAAATAACGGTCCATTAGTCATATATCAATTTCAGTCAAGTCTTGTCGGGGATACTCTATTTGCAAAGTCCGTGTTGAATAGCCAATGTCAGTTCACTTACAATAAATCAATCTTTATCTTCTCTCGGTTGAGAAATATCAACACTCCCGCAAGAACGCAGTCATCAATCCATCCAGTAATTAGGGATCAGTAAGCCAGAGAGAGATAGCTTCTCGCTTCTTATATAGTGCTTTTACAACCACACCCTTAATTACATTCTTGCGGTTAAAGTTACACACACTTTAACTAACAAACCATGATACCATATTTATTATTTTTACCCAAACCAGTTAGGGTAAACAATGTTATCCCTAACACTATCAAAAAGCCCACCTCTGAGGGAGGAGCCTTCTTTGGGATTGGCTGGGAGAGCGGCTCTGGCATCACAGGTGGGGGACAGGTGGAGCTCCCAGGTGAGCCCTGGGCACCTGCAGGCCAGGTGGGGCTGGTGGGGTCCAGGGAGGAGGGGAGCTCAGCCTGGGGCCCTGCTGTCAATTTCCCCCTGGGGCAGCCAGGGGCTTCTTCCTCCTCCTGCTCTGGAAAGTGGGGCGCCCCCTAGAGGGGGCTCCCTCTGGCCTTGCTGGGCAGGGTGGGGGGATCTGCCCCATGGGGGCCCAGGGCAGGTGGGGAGTGAATGTGGTGAGGGTCCCCAGGTTGCATCTCTTGCCAGGATCCGAGTCTGGTGTGCCAGCTTTGCACCTGGCAGGTGGGGGCTGCTGTTCCCCCAGGTGTGAAGCCCACCAGCTCCTGGTCCCGGCCAGAAGGAAGGGCCGAGTCTGGAGGAGAGTCTCTTGATCCTTTCAGAAGTCAGGAAATGGCCTTCTGGGTGGCAGGAGACCCCAAAATCAGGGAGGTCAGGCTGAACCCCTGGAGCTCTGCCCCCCCCCCTGAATGTCCAGCTCATTTCCCTCAGAACCCCGAAGGGGCTTCCAGGCCGTTTCTTTCCCAGGGAGGCGGAGGAGGAAGATGGACGGAAGGAGGGAAAAGAGGCAGGAGGGGAATCGGGTGGAAGGAGGAGGAGGAAGAGGAGGCCGGGAGAAACTTCCCTGCAGCTCTGCCAGGACTTATCAGGGAAACCTCCTCTTCCCTCCCTCCTGTGATGGTTTCGCTCTTTCCTGGCAGAGGGTCCTTGACCTACAGCTGTTCCATTTAGTGACCATTCAATGCCACAGTGGCACTGAGAAAGATGACTTAGGGCCCCTTTCCACACTGGCGGCCCTGGCAGCCTCCCTGAGGTCCCAGGATTTACATTTAGACAACTGTCTCACACGTATGACGGCTACAATGTCCCCGGGTGTGTGTCACATGATCCCCTTTCGCGAGCAAAGTCTGTGGAGAAGCCGGATGCGCCTAAGAACCATCTGGCTGACTTAACATCTGCAGTGATTCGCTTAGCAAATAGGGCCAGAAATGTCATAAAGTGGGTCAAAACTCATTTAACAACTGTCTCCCCCAGCAACACAAGTGTTGGGCTCCATGGTGAGGACTTCCTGCCTTGTCTGTCTGGAGGTCTCAGGGCTGCCTTTTGAGGCTGCCTCAAGGGCTTCTCCAGGCTGCCCTGCGTTGGGCGCCCCACGTCTCTTCTTGCCAGGCCCCCCAAGAAAGAGGTTGGGGGGGGGCGCCTGGAGGCCCCAGGTCTTCTGGTTGTGGGGATGCGGCACTTATAGTGGGCTCTGCGGCCCCTTCGGCCTCCCCACCTCCGAGGCTCTGAAGATGCCCTTGGGGGTCCCTGTGTCCCAGGTCTCCAGTCGTTGGGGGGTTTCACTCCCATGCAGCCTTTGGCCCAGGAGGGAGAACTGGGGGTCTGAGAAAGGAGGGGGAGAGGGGGAGATGGGGACAGGGGGGGCAGGAAGCGCCAGCCGCCCAGGGCAGCCCCATGGTCCAGAGCAGGAGGAGCTTCCCTGCGTGGAGGGAGGAGGAGGATCCTTGCAGGCTGGGTGTTGTGTCCGGCGCAGGAAGGAAGCTCGGAGTCAGTGACAAGTTCAGCTCTTTATTGTGCTCCAGTTACATGCTTAGCTTTAAGGAAAAAACCTGTGGCTTTTTATTCTCAAGCCGCGGCGGTCGCGACCAATGACATCGTTTCGAATCTCCCGCTCTTGGCTTGTCCAATCGCGGGAGATTCTTAACAGGCCAATCGGTGCGGCTCGCTCGGCCAATCCGGTTACCGCGCGCTTTAGCCAATCACGGCGCGGGGTTTACAAGAATGCTAATTAACTGTACAGAACACCCCTCCCCTCTTGGTTTGTTCCTACGTAACATAGTCCCGTAAGTAGGCGGGGCTCCGTACCTGTCTACTGGACTTGCGCAGGTCAGTTGTTCCTTGGTTTTTGACCTGCTCGGTCGGGGTTTTTGTTTCTCTTTGTCCATGGGATGGAATCGTCTGGAAGGTGTTGCCTGGCCTGTTGTTGCAGCTCCCTCCCGGTCTACCCGGGTTGGTCGAGCTGCGACTTTCGCCGCTCCCGCCTGGTCTTTCCGGGCTGGTTGAGCTGGCCTGGCTGCTTCTCCCTGGTGAGGCTTCGAGTTGGCTGTTATCTGGTGAGTATTGCTGGTTATATTCTATCCTTCCTTGGCCCCCTGTATCTTCCCTCTCCCCTTGGTTTGTGTTAATGGGGTTGCCTGTGTTTGCTTGCGTGTCGGTTGTGTTTCTTGCCCTTGATCTTAATTGATCGATGTGGCGTTTCCACGCTTGTCCGTCCGTTGTCTGCAGTCTGTATGAGTGGGGGCCTGTTTGTTGGGTTATGGTTGCCGGTACCCATAGTGGGTCTCCGGTAAGGTTTTTTGCATAGACTGCATCGGCCGGTGTAAATGCCCGGTGTTTGCTCGATGAATCTGGGGGTTTTTCCGGGTTGTATGTGGGGTGTAGTCTGTCAAGTGGGGACCTTAGTTTCCTCCCCATTAATAATTCTGCCGGGCTTTTGTTTGTTGTCGTATTTGGGGTTATATGTTGTATTAGGAGCATTTTATTTATTTTTTCTTGTATGTCCCCGTGTTCGATTTTCTGGATGGTTTTTTTCGTAAATTGAACCATCCGTTCCGCCCTACCATTGGCCGCCGGATGAGCTGTCGCTGTCAGTGCGTGTCGAATGCCCCGTTCCGCTAGGAATTTTTCGAATTCCAGCGAGGTGAATTGGGGCCCGTTGTCTGACACGATGACATCCGGGAGACCGTGGGTCGCGAACAGTTTGTTGAGTACCCTGGTGACAGCTTCAGTTGTGGTGGTTTTCATGTTGCTTACCTCCAGCCAATTGGAGTAAGCGTCCACCGTGATGAGGAATGTGTTTCCTCTTGTGGGACCGGCAAAGTCTATATGTATTCTAGACCATGGTCCCCTGGGGGTCTCCCATTCTAGTATTGGTGCGTCAGGGGGGTTTGGTCTGGTCTCTTGGCAGTGTGAGCACCTGGCCACCCAACCCTCAATATCCTTATCTATGGCTGGCCACCAAGCGTAGCTTCTGGCCAAGGCTTTTGTTCGTACGATGCCCGGGTGCCCTTCATGTAAAAGTTTTAATACTTTCCCTTGCAGCTTTTCTGGTACGACCACCCTGTCCCCCCCATAACAAACAACCTTTCTGCAAGGACAGTCCTGTTTGCCGGTTTCTGAATGTCCTGAATGATTCGTCGTTGTCTTTTTCCGGCCACCCTTTTTCTACCCAATGCAATACCCGCGCCAGACGTTTGTCTTTATTGGTTTCTCGGGAAATGTCTGACGCGGTTATGGGTAGATCGGGTAACGCCTCTATGCTGAGGGTGGTCGTTGTGGGTGCTGGGTCGTCCTCGAGGTCGGGTAATGGCGAGCGGCTCACTGCGTCTGCATGGGTGATTGTCTTACCGGGGCGGTGTGTGAGCCGGTAGTCGTAGGCGGCGAGGAACTCGGACCACCTTGTCATCCTGGGGGATAGGATGTTCGGTGTAGCCTTATTCCCCGCCAGGATTCCTAGCAACGGCTTGTGGTCTGTGATAATTGTGAATCGGCGGCCGTAAAGGTACTCATGGAATTTCGTTACGGCCGCAACGATGGCAAGGGCTTCCTTGTCCAGTTGGCTGTAGTTCCTTTCTGGCTTGCTAAGTGTTCTTGAGAAAAAGGCAATGGGTGCTTCTCTCCCGTCCGTTAGGGCATGGCTGAGGACGGCACCTACGCCAAAAGGTGAGGCGTCGCATGTGATGGTGAGGGGTAGAGTCTCGTTGTACTGTATGAGGACGGCATCCGAGGTTAACAGGTCTTTTGTTTTCCTGAATGCGGCGTCCTCACGTGTCCCCCAGGTCCATTTTGCCGTTTTGTCGAGGAGCCTATGCAAAGGCTCCGCCGCGGTCGCCTTTTGGGGTAAGAATACATTATAAAAATTGAGCAGTCCCAGAAATGCCTGTAACTCTGTTTTGTTTTTGGGAGTCGGGGCTTCCTTGATGGCTTTTACTTTGTTTCCGGTCGGGTGGATGCCATGTCGGTCTAGGAGGTACCCCAGGAACTCGACTTGCTCTGTGTAAAGCTGGCATTTTTCCCTTTTTACTTTTAAACCGGCCCTCTTGAATTTCTCAAGTACCTCCCTTAGGCGACCCTCTAGTTCTTTCCGGTTGGCTGCTGAGATTAGTACGTCATCGAAATAAGGGACAACCCCTTTTATTCCTTGTAGGAGTCTCTCCATGAGGCTTTGGAAAATCCCCGGGGCCACGCTGACTCCAAACTGGAGTCGGTTACAACGAAATGCCCCCCGGTGGGTGACAATAGTCTGTGCCTCGGCGGTTTCTTCGTCCGACCGGCAGTTGCTGATAGGCTTGTGCCAGGTCGTGCCAGAAGACTTTGCCCCCCAGTGAGTGAAGTAGATGTTGCACGACTGGGACGGGGTATGCGCTTTGTTGCAAGGCGCAATTGAGGGTGGCCTTATAGTCCCCACAGATCCTTACTGACCCGTCTGGCTTAATTGGGGTGACTATTGGGGTCTCCCACCGGGCATGATCAATGGGTTGCAGAACCCCCTGCTTGACGAGCTTGTCAAGCTGCTCGTCTATTTTTCCCCGTAGTGCGAAAGGCACCCGCCTCGGCTTTAGGCGTATGGGGGCGATGTTTGGGTCTAGACTGAAGGAGATAGGGGGCCCTCGGTACTTGCCTAAAGTGCCGCCAAATACTTCTTGGAAGTCCTTAGCCAGCTGCTGCTCCCAGTCGGCTTCCTTGATGTGGTTTATTCCGGTGACTTCGATGCCCAGTGGTGCGAACCATTGGAGTCCTAGGAGGCTGGGTCGGTTCTGGTCCACGATTGTCAGGGGAAGTTTTACGGTGCGGCCCTTGAAGGTCACCTCGAACTGTCCGGTCCCGATGATGGGGATTTGGTTCCCTTGGTAGTCCTTGACTATCAATTTTTGGTTCTCCAGCCCTGCCTTGTGGATGTTAGGCACCAGCCGCTTGATTTCTTTCCAGGCGATCATGGAGAGGTAGGATCCGGAGTCCACCTCCATTCGGCAGGGCTCGCCCTCGATGCTCACTTCCACATAGACCTTACGGGTATCGTTGGTCTCGGCGTGGCCAATCGTGACTGTCTGGTGGGTTTCCTCCCTTTGTCAGTCTTCCCCGTTTCGTCAGCCCCGGCTGTCTCTGTTCCAGCGAGTGTCGGCTTGGCGCTCTCGGTGCCTGGGGGGTGTGTTGTCTCGCCTCTGGTTGCTCGGTTCTCGGCGTCGGGGGCTGTAAGTTTTCCTAAGCCGGCAGACTCGCGCGATGTGGCCCCTCTTATTGCAATGCCGGCATGTCGCGTCGAAAAAACGGCAGTCTGCTCGGTAGTGGTTTCCCCCGCACCCTGCGCACTGAGTCCCCGACTTACGACTTCGTTGGTCTCGTCGGTCTCGTCCTGCCTGGAGCCGATGAACGTCTTCTTCTTCTCCTTCGTCCGGGGTGTCCGAGGCGGAGTCCAGGTTGCCGTGGTGTATGGCGGTTTCTCGGCGGCTTGCCTCGGGGTTGTCGGCGCGATCCCCGTTCTCTGCCTTCCGCAGTCGGGCCGCTGATTTCTTGGTGGCTTCGGCTGCGGACGCTTCTGCCAGGGCGACATCGAGACTGATGTCGCCCTTTGCCATTAGGCGGCTCTTCAATGCCTGGTCCCGGAGACCTAAGACCACGCGGTCCCGGAGGATGTCGTCTAGTTCCTGGAACTCGCACATACCCCCGAGGTCCCTCAGAGCGGCTATGAAGTCGTTGATGCTCTCGTCCTGCCGCTGGTTCCACCGGTAGAATTCGTCTCGCCGGATGAGAATGGGTACGGTGGGAGTGTAGTGGTTTTGGAGTAATGGCGCAAGGTTGGCCCAGTCCATCGCCTTCACGTCGGCGGGTTTGGCGAGGGTTTTCGCCATCTTGAACACTGCGGGCCCGCAGTGTGTCAGGAAAATGGCCCTTTTCTTGTTCCCGTTTGCGTCTTTCAAGTTGCTACTCTCGAGGAACATTTGGAAACGGTCTGCGTACGATTCCCAGTCCTCGGTAGCCGGGTTGAAAGGCGCGGGCGGAGTGAGGCCGGCCATCGCGTCGGTCTTTGTCTTCCTCCGGACACGTGCTTGGTGGTTCTTCCCTGGATCCCACCTTCGTCGCCAGTGTTGTGTCTGGCGCAGGAAGGAAGCTCGGAGTCAGTGACAAGTTCAGCTCTTTATTGTGCTCCAGTTACATGCTTAGCTTTAAGGAAAAAACCTGCGGCTTTTTATTCTCAAGCCGCGGCGGCCGCGACCAATGACATCGTTTCGAATCTCCCGCTCTTGGCTTGTCCAATCGCGGGAGATTCTTAACGGGCCAATCGGTGCGGCTCGCTCGGCCAATCCGGTCGCCGCACGCTTTAGCCAATCACGGCGCGGGGTTTACAAGAATGCTAATTAACTGCACAGAACAGTTTTCTATTGCTTTTTAGTCATACAGTTGTTTCTAGGAGGAAATCATAAATATTTTTCTGGAAAGTTGGTAATGTTTAAATAACATAAAAGTATATTTGCCTGAGAATTGTTATAAATCTTGTATAATAGCAATTTATCAACCCTAGTATATTAATGACAACAGAGAAAAATTGATGACTTAACGACAAAATGTTGTATCTTCCCACTTTCATGACAAAGATTTTAAAAACTAAAGATTATTTGAGTACCATTTTTAAATCAGTTTTTATGCACTTAATTATCATACCATCCACCCCTCACTTAACTGGGTTTCTGATCACATCACAAAATTGTTTGTTACTCTTTCCTGAGATCAAGTTATATCAGCAGTATTTCCATAATGTATTTAGAAAATGAAATAATATGTGAGAATGACTTGCATAGAGCACATAAATTATATCCCCCCCTTTCCCACAATCCATTTAGAAAGGGCAGTGATAGGAGGGAATGACTTTTGGGGGGTGGAGGAGAGATTCTGCCTGGGGAAGAAGCAGATAAGAGGAGGAAACCTACAGCTGCATAAAAAAAGGGTCGGTGGGAGATTTGTACTTTCTGACTCCCCAAATCCTGTCAGTGCAGCATTACAGCAAAGTGGGCCTAGCTCAGGTTTCCTGTCTGGGCTTCCTGGGAGAGGATCACCCTGACAATTTTCTTCTTGATCATATTTTGATAACCAACCTGTTGCTTTCAGGGAGTTCATAAATCTCCTTTTTTCTGTTGTTCAACTATATTTTGTCAAAATCTATATTGTCAAAATATGATCGACAAATTTTTGTGAACTTTTTCCCTTCACTTGTAAGATAGTGGTAACACCCATTTTCCTAATGAAGCATGTCTGTAAATTAGACAACTACAAGAGAAAGATTAAATATTGAAAAAGCGACTGGGATAATAAACAAAGTTTTCTGCTTTTAAAATTGCTGCATGTTCCCATTCTAGTTCCATCCTTTCCTGGAGAAGAATGAGTTTGTCAATATTTCAGACTTTGAATTGTACATGGACCCAAATGGAGAGGTAGCAGCAGATCTGCTCATTTCGGGCTTATTGGTTCTTCCCAGGGATCATCCCAGGAGAGAGACTGTGGGGTATTTTGTAAGACAGAGACTTTATATCAGAAAAAATGTTCTTTCACGGCTAAAGGAGCTCAACAAGGTAGGAGAAAGTTTTGATGTCTTCTCTCCGTTTTCCAAAGCCTGAGGTCCCATTTCAAGAGGGCTGATGCTATTCCCCAAAGGTGGTTGACCTTCACCAAGAATTGAATCTGGGCAGTAGAAACCGTATTTTTTCCCTTAGGCTGCTTGGGAGGCATCGGTATAGTTCCATTTTGTGGACCACATACAATTAAGGGTCTCCATCAAACGGGTGAGAAACCCACAAGGGCTGGGGAATGTGTCCCTAATAGCTTCTGGTGGTTTGCTCCTTGTGCCCAGAGTAGCAACGAAGGCGGCAATTCTGCTGACCGGGGCCTGAATCCAGGCTTGGACCGTATCGGATGGGATTGAATCGTGAGTGGACGGAGATCCTTTTGGCCCCATTGGGGGAAAGAAGCTTCTTCTCATCCTGCTTGGGGAAAAGTGTCCCCTGAAGGGGCAGCTCCATAATCTGGGAGGCTCTTAAGGAGGCCGGACCTGGCCAGAGCTCTCCATGCCTCCCTTTCACCCTCCCTGGGATGGAGCAATGGGCCTTCTGCTCCTAGGAAGCAGCTCCAAGGCTTTCAGTTCACCTGAAATTATCAAGATTGTTCTGATATCACACCTTAAAATTAAGGGTGTGAGAAGAGGGGAGAAATGCATGTTAATGGGGTCATGAGAAGGAACCGGCTGGTTATCACTTAATGCTGAAATCTTTTCTCAGTTCCATCCAGGGGTGGGATTCAAATTTTGTAACAACGGTGGGCGTGGCTTAATTTATGGGTGTGGCTTGGTGGCCATGTGACTGGGTGGGCATGGCCAGGTGGCCATGTGATTTGCAAACCAAATACAAGTGGTCCTCGCTTAATGACCAGTTGCTTAGCAAGTGTTCTAATTTATGACTGATCTCCCCAGAGCTCCTTGACCTGTTTTTGGAGTTTTGACAACCATTAAAACAAACACACAAACACACACACACTTCTAACCCTGCTATTCTTTGATTCTGTAAGGATCTCCTGCTGGAGCAGGGGTTTGGACTAAATGACCTCCGAGATCTCTTGCAGGCCAGCCCTAGATTGTTGTGCTGCTTTAAAGAGTCTTCTGAAGCCAGGGTTTGTGTCCTTCCTTCCTCTCCTTTCTTTTCTATCTCCTTCCCTCCCTCCTTCCATGTATTTATCTATCCATTCATATATCTCATTCACTTTCTCCTCCCTCCGTCCCTTTCTTTTTCTTTCTTTGTCCAATCCTTCCATCTCTCCCTTTCTTTGTCTATACATTTTCCTCTTTTTGCTTCCTTTCTCTCTTTTATTTCTTTCTCTTTCCTTTCTTGTCTCTCTCTTCCTCTTCTCTCATTCCCTCTATTTCACTCTTTCCCTCTCTTTTTCTCTCTCTTTCCCCCTCTCTGTATATGTCTCTCTCATTCTTCTTTCTAACTCCCCCCCTCCACTCTGTGTGTGTGTGTGTGTGTGTGTGTGTGTGTAAAGAGAGGCATGGGTAAGTCTGACCAGGTCCGGTCTCTTTAAGAACCTCCCCAATTATGAACCTTCCCTTTCAGGGGACACTTTTCCCCAAGCAGGACGAAGCTTCTCTCCCAATGGGACCAAAAGGACCTCCACCCAATCATGATTCAAATTCATCTGAATTCAAGGCCCTGGTCAACAGAATTCCCTTTTTTCTTTGCTAGTTTGGGCACAAGGAGCAAACAAACCTGAAGCTTTTAGTGACACATTCCCCAGCCCTTGTGGGATTCTCACCAGTTTGAAGGAGATACTCAACCATAGGTGGTTCACAAAATGGAGCAGTGCGAGAAGGTAAGGGTGACGGTAGGGGATAGTGAAGCGGCCGGTTCCCTATCTTCCCCTTTCTCCCCCCCACTCTGTGTGTGTGTGTGTGTGTGTGTCTCCTCAGAGCCGCAGCTGGGCCAAGCAGCAAGCTCTCCTTGGCGCCTTGCTACTTCTTTCATTTCTTCTTTTTGGAATCCAGACTGGCTGAACAACGATTGCCAGACCGCGGTGGAAGCATCCCTTTGGGCACCCTCCTCCTCCTCCCTCTCACCCTAGGCACGAGTGGGATGGATCAGAAGGGTGCAGTTGTGTGGGGAGAGCTCGCTCCTCAAGTGAGCAGCCACCCACCCCGTACCTGGTTTTGCTGTGCTTTGGCATTTGCTTGAGGAGCATCTCCCTGCATGCGTGCACCCTCCCGCCCGCCACAACGCCAGTTATGAGGAGGAGGAGGAGGAGAGGAGGAGGAGGAGGGAGGAGGAGGAGGAGAGGAGGAGGAGAAGTCACCCAAGTGATGCTTTCACCACGTCTGGTGATTTGTTCAGCCAATCTGGATTCCAAAAGAAGAAATGAAGAAGTAGCGAAGAACCCAAGGAGAGCTTGCTGGCTTGGCCTAGCTGCGGCTTTCAGGAGACACACTACACACATGCACACTCACAGAGACACACAGAGTGGGAGAGAGAGAGGAAGATAGAGACCCGGTCACTTCGCTATCCCACACCGTCACCTTTACCTTCTCAGGCCAGGCAAGGGAGGGAGGGTGAGGGGCAGGGCCAGCCGCTTCAGAAAGATGAAGAGGTGGCGGCCAGGTACAAGTGAGTAAAAGCCTGGGAACGGCAGCTCCCAAGGGGCTTTGAGGTCCGATGGCCTGGAGCGGCCGAGATCCGAGTGAGCATTGAACCACAGGTTCACCTGACCACCCACTTCTTTGGTGTTGGCTTTACGGAGCCACGGGGTGAGGTCTGGGCTGAACTGCGACAGCAGTGCCTTTAGCTGTGCTTGCTTGTAAGTGTCCAAATAATCTGGTGAAGACACGGAGGAGTCACTCAGGTAGACCTCCCATCCACAGTCCTCCTCCTGCAGAAAAGGCCATTCCCTGAGCTAAGAAGGCAAGGAGCTGCGCTCGACTCACCCAATTCCTAGGACTACCCCAAATGGTCCAATTCGGCGCGGAGAGGGTAGCTCCCCTGGCAGTCCCCTTTTCCTCAGTGCTCTGACTTCCTGTGGCTCGCCTCCAGCCTGAACACCAGGTTGGATCACCAAAGGCCATTTTCCCGCTTCTCAACGGTGCTCCTATGCTGGCCACTGCAGGACTCTCCATCTCTTTCCCCAAATTCTCCCTCAACTTCGAAATGACGACACCTGTTGCCTGACATGGGTGCAACTGGGCTGCCGGTCACCTTTACCCCCACCCCACTTGCCTTTTGCTGCTGCCACCTGGACCTCTAACCCCCAGCAGGTAAGGCCCAGCACCTGCGGTGAATCCCAGCTAAATTTCACTGTACCGGAGGACATGTGGAGAGGCTCATGTTCTCCTGCTGCTGGGAAAGCAAGAGAGTCTTTCCCGCCACAGCAAAAAGTTTGAAACTTCCCCTCCAATAGGGAAATGGGTGGCTCTGGGCAGCAGAGAAGCAGCCTGCTTGAATCCAGTTTATCTCTGCCACCCGGAGCTGTGCCGGGAAAGACTCTCTTGCTCTCCCAGCAGTAGGAGAACACGAGCCTCTCCACATGTCTTCCAGTACAGCGAAATGTGTAGCTCTGGTCCCCACCAGTCTGCATCTCGCCCCCCGCCTGGATTCACCACAGATACTGGGCCTTAACTGCTGGGGGTGAGGGCGGCGGGTGGTGGCAGCAAAAGGCAAGTGGGGTGGGGGGGTAAAGGTGACCGGCAGTGGCAGGTAGGTGACTGGGCCCCAGAGCTTGCAGAGCCTCACTCACCCAGGGAGATCAGGCAGGGCCACAGTGGAAGGCATGCAGCAATGGCTGGACTGGCGAGTGGGCAAAAGCAGGCTGCAGGCGATGCCGCGCATGCACGATAAGGACTGACTGGGAGCGGAGGGGAGGGGCGGGCAGAGAGGGGAGGGGCCAGGCAGTGGTGCAATTTGCCGGTTCTCCGAACTGCACAGAATCATAACAACTGGTTCGATAGAACTGGACAGAACCAGTAGAATCTCACCCCTGGTTCCATCTCTCCAGACTTTTCTATTTAATAAAGTCCTTTTTTTTTTTTTTTTTTGGCAATGTGAGATGCCAAAAGCAAAAGAGAGGAACTAACGGAAGAATCTTCCAGAAGTTATATCTCTAACCATTTGGAAATAGTGAGAGATTTTGCTTAAGTGAAGACCAGAGGCTAGTAACTTGTCTAATATCCATTTTTACCTCCATTTTCCACATATTTCCTTTGCAATCTTATTTCTTTTCTGCTCAGTCCTTTCCTCAATCTGAATGTGTGGAAAGTTGTCATCCTGGATTTGTCAAGAGGGCTCGAGAAGGAGAGCCAGTTTGCTGCTACGACTGCATTCCTTGTCCGGAGGGAACCTTCTCCACTCAGAAAGGTGGGTGACACCAGAGGAAAGGAAGGCCTGGTGGAACTGGATCCATCCAGAGCATTGTCATGAAAGTATGAATTAAAAAACACTTTGAAGCTGAACTGATTTCTGGTTTATTTCCAAAATGCCCCATTTCTTATCTAAACAGAAGAGCAAAAAGACTGTGAAGGAAGGGCTGGATAGAGACAGGTGGCTGTGGCAGATTGGACAAGCTTTATTACTGCCAGAGAAAATATTTCTTCTTTTTAGCTTGGATGTATCCTTCCTTCCACATTTACTTCTCTAGGAACACCTGAGTTCCTTGAAACACGAGGAATTGTTTTAGGTCCACCTCCTGAAAGGAGGATTGCAGTGCAGTCTACATGGGTTCCCTTTGAGGAACACTGAAAAGGTATTTCTGATATACGAGATGCACAATGTGGTGGCATGGACAGTTATGCCTGTTTCTGGCTGCACCCGTATCACCACTGCTCCAAAGGCCATTCCAAATTGTTTGGAGCAATCCCTTGATCCATCAGCCTCCTCTGAGGCAAGTATGACAAGAATTGCCACCGGGCAGGTAAGTTTCTCTAGAAAGATTAATTGATTCATTATTTACCCTTACTAATGGAGGTTCCTATCAATATTCTGAACATTACAAAGGAAATATTTCAAGTCCAAACCTTCCCTCAATTTCATAACCTATCAAAAATATACCGTAGCTATATTTTTTAAAAAGTGATACACTTATTTTCTATCACTGGAGATATGAAGAAATCCGTCCTGGAAAATGCTCCTGATAATCACTTGTTCCCAAAGAACTTACAATGTATCTTGAAATGCAAAGGACAAAGAAATACGGTTTTTTTTTTTTTTTGTTTTCTCAGATACAGAAAAATGCACCAAATGTCCAGATGATAAATACCCCAATAAAGAAAGAGTCCAATGTATCCCCAAAGTTATAACCTTCCTGTCTTATGAAGAACTTCTGGGCATCATCCTGGTTTCTTTTGCCCTACTCTTCTTCCTAACCACAAGCCTTGTTTTAATCATCTTCATTAAATACAGAGAAACTCCCCTAGTCAAAGCCAACAACCGGGACCTTTCCTACATCCTCCTGGTCTCCCTCCTGCTTTGCTTCTTGTCTTCTTCTCTCTTCATTGGTCAACCAAGGAAAGCCACCTGCCTTCTCCGACAAACGGTCTTCAGCATCATCTTCTCAGTTGCTGTTTCTTCTCTCTTGGCCAAAACCATCATGGTGGTGCTGGCCTTCCTGGCCACAAAACCAGGAAACCGAGCAAAGAGATGGTTGGGAAAGAGCTTGGCCAACTCCATCATCCTTTCTTCTTCTTCTGTCCAAGTGCTCAACTGCTCCATCTGGCTGGGAGTTTCTCCCCCTTCCCTGACTCTGACCTCCACTCCCAGCCTGGAGAGATCATCCTGCAATGCAATGAAGGGGCTGTTGTCATGTTCTACGTCACCCTCAGCTACATGGGCTTCCTGGCTGCCATCTGCTTCACGGTGGCTTTCCTGGCAAGGAATCTGCCCGGGACCTTCAACGAAGCCAAGCTGATCACCTTCAGCATGCTGGTCTTCTGCAGTGTCTGGGTGACTTTTGTGCCCACCTACCTGAGCACCAAAGGGAAACACATGGTGGCTGTGCAGGTCTTCTCCATCCTGGCCTCCAGTGCTGGTCTGCTGGGCTGCATCTTCATCCCCAAGTGCTACATTATCCTTCTGAGGCCAGAGCTGAACACAAAGGAGCAGCTTACAGCCAGAACAAATGTAAAAACATAAGACATAACACTGTGACATTTAAAGAATTGTAAAATTTCATTTTATTTCAAAGTAGACACTAATTATTTCAACTTAGATAATGTGCAGAAATCAAAGAAATCATGTCTACATTTTTCAATGGGAAATGTTTGAATGACTGTAATCCTTGCAACTCTCTTCATCTCAATAAATCTTGCTAAAGGGAACTCTGAAAATCATTCAGAGGAATTTGTTATTCAGCCACTGCCAATGAATTTGATACCTTAGTCATACTGACAGCAGCTAAAAGTGTATCTATGAGAGAATGAATAGGAAAAGTGGTAAGATGGCTTGTGTGGGAGCCAAGCTCCAACTATGTTGTTTGACAATCTCCATGAGAGCCGTTGGCCATCCCACCAAGCCAGAGGAGGCAGAGGTCTCTAGGTTTTCTTGCTTAGATGTTCTCATCCAATAAGACCTAGTTAGCGCCCCTTTCCCATAGCTGCTCCTGCCCTGTGAAAGAAGCTTCTCCATGAGATCCACCATCCTCTCTCCATCCCCTGATTAAAGCCAGTTCTTTTCCCCAATGCTTGAGCTAGTTGAGACCAGAGTCCAGAAGATACAGAAGGAGGAGAAGCCCAACGGGAGAGTCAGGCTGCATCCTGATGAAATTGGGCTCATTGTGGCTGCACCGTGTGAATAGTTGCAAACAGGAGTTTGGGGGCGTCTCAAACTCCACCAGAGGAAAGAGGGTCTCTCTCTCTCTCTCTCTCTCACTTTCTCTCCAAGGTGGGAAGCCCAGCAGTGCAACCCTTGAAGGCTTCACCTAGGGGTTCACCTCAGTCCTCTGGGGGTACTTCCAGCCCCAGAAGCCCCAGAAATAAGTCCTACCAAGGACTTTACTCCAGGCTCCCTGAAAGCGAGCAGAAGTGGGGAAAAGAAAGGTGAATATTCTGACTAAGAGATCCTGAACGTCTCTGGAGATAAATTTCAAGGAACTATAAGGCAATAAAGGCAATCCTCCATTTATGACCACAATTTTTGTTGCTAAGTAAGTTCTGTCTCATTTTACCAACTTTTTTGCCTCGGTTGTGAAGCAAATGAGTGCAGTGTTTAGTTAAATCATGTGGTCATTAAGCAAGACTTCAAGTGACCCCAATGACCCCAAGGTACTGCAAGTGTCATAAATACACGCCTGAGTTTTTGTCACGTGACCATGGGGTGCTGGAATGGTCGTTAGTGTGAAGACTGGTCATAAGTCACTTTCCTCAGTGCCGTTGTAACTTCAGTCACCAAACAGATGTTTGTAAGTGGAGGACTCCATGTTGTCCTCAGAGCCATTTTTGATGAAGAGGCTCCTGCCCTTAAGATCCCATCAGAATGGATCCAGAAGGGACCTTGGGGGTCATCTATTCCAACCCCCTGCCCAAGCAGGAGACCCCAGACCATTCCATGCAAACGAGTGTCCAGGCCTTCCTGGAAGACCTCCAGGGACAGAGCCCCCCCACTTCTGAAGGCAGCCTCTTCCCCTTGTCCATGGGGGATCGAGGGCTTCTGGCCTGCTCCTCAGGGGACGGCTGGAGGGACAGGAGAGTCCATCCTTGAATCCCCCCCATAAAAACACGGAGAAAAGGCTGACATTCTTGGTCCTCCTCTGGGGAGAGAGCCTTGCCAGGACCCCTGGCCTCTCTCGCAGCCCCAAGGAGGAAAGGCTGCCCCTCCCCAGCCTTTCCCCCTTCCCCCTGGCTTCCTTCCAAGAGGGACCCCCGGGATCTCCTCCCAAGGCCCCCAGGACCACCGGGAATCAGATCGGAGGGGGCAAAGCCAGCCGCCATCCTGGCAACCGGCTGCCTCTCCTGGGTTGCTGCTTCCACGGAGCCTCACTCTGTTGCCAAGGGCCCCTGGGGTTTTTGCCAGAGCGAGGGGACCCTCCAGCCCCCAGCCAGGAAAGCAGCGGAATGGGGTGGGGTGGGGTGGGAGAAGAGACCCCCCAGCCTCACACAGGTGCAGGGTTGGAGGTATTAACCTCCTTGAAGATGGGCAAAAAGAAAGGCCACCCATTGAGCCATTGCACCCTCCATGTCCTGGCCAAGCAGGAGATCCCACATGGCTCCAGTTGCAACCAGGGTCTTTTTATCCGGGGTGATTTGGGTGGGGACCCTGGGTGGATGAGGGGAAGGTCCAGGGAGGAAGGAAGGTTGTCTCCCATCTTCACTGCAGGAACTTTATGGACGGACAGGTTGCTATCAGGTTGGTTTTCATTCCCAGGCTGCAACTTCCTTGACCAATTTTGGGGATTGTTTTGGTCTGATGCAGCTGCTGCTTTGGGACCGCTCCCTTGCCTCCCCATTTTGGGGGTGGGGGCCTTGACTCCTCCCAAATGGCCCAATGCCCCAGAAAAGCATAGAGGAGACCCAGCCTGAGACCCGGGGGAGGGTTGGCTCTCTGGGAAGGGACCCTGAGCCCACTGAGGGTCTCCATCTGCAGGGAGCCCTTTCAGGAGGGCAGGAAACCTGGGCATGAACTAGCCAGGATTGCTCCTTCTTTCATCACCACATCTCAGCCTTGTTTCCTTTCAGCAAGAAAAGCATATTTGCTTCCCACAGATGAATTTCCAAATCTGGAGCTCTGAAACTTGGAGCCGAGTCCTTCTTCACGGGCTCATTCCCAGCCCTGCAGAGGAGCCTCTTCCCCCCTATGATGAAGGGAAAGGCTGGGGATTTATTTCTTCCTCCCTCTTGGCTCCCCAGGGAGTTTTCCAGCTGCCACCTTGGAAACCAGTCCAGTGAATGGAAAAATACAAGGAATAATGCAGAATTATGTCCTGTCCTGAGCCAGGAAGCCCTGAATGTGGAGAATTCCTGGCTTGGCCCAAGATTTAGGCCTTGATTGTCCCTGCATAATTTCAGGCTCTGGCCCTCCTGCCCTCATGGCCCCTTTCCCCCTTGAGAGGTTTCTCTCAAAAGGGGACACATCACTCCTGCAAGACTCATTTCAGTCCATTTCCAGGTGGACAGTTTAAAATAAATCCTCATTTTAATCCCTTTTGACACAGGCAGCCTCATGGACGCACCCAAAATCCAAGGCCTGAATGGCCCCTTCGGTCTTCTCTGGTATTAGAAATTGTTATGTATTTGCATAGTCACCTTGGATAGGTCGGTCCGGACGGCGGGAAATTTGAAGAGCCGTCATTGGCCGCAAGCCGCGAGCAGCCCGCTATAAAAAAGGCTGCCGCGGTTTCACCAGTGTTCAGTTCTACAGAGAATAAAGAGAATAAAAGATCAACTGGGTCTTGAGTCTTCCTTCCCACAACGTAACACTGGCGACGAAGGTGGGATACCCCAATTGTTACTCCTATTAAACCAGATGGGTCCGTACGTATCTGTGGAGACTACAAGGCAACCCTAAACCATGCGCTACAACAAAGTGCATACCCAGTTCCGGTGGTACAGCACCTATTACATTATTTTGGGGGAGGTAGAATCTTCGCGAAATTGGACCTTGCGCAAGCCTACCAACAATTGTCAGTTGACCGAGAAACAGTGGAAGCACAAACAATTGTGACCCACAGGGGGGCATTCAAATGCAACAGACTGCAATTTGGAGTTAGCGTGGCCCCCGGGGTATTCCAGAGCTTAATGGAACGCCTATTACAAGGAATAAAGGGGGTGGTACCATACTTTGACGACGTATTAGTATCAGCCAGGGACAAAGAACAACTGAAAGACCGCCTGACGGAGGTCTTATGAAAATTTAAAGAGGCGGGACTTAAAGTTAAAAAAGAGAAGTGCCAATTAGCCACTGATAAGGTTGAATTCCTGGGATACCTCATAGACAAAGAAGGGATCCACCCCACTGAAAACAAAATCAGAGCAATAAAGGAAGCTCCCAGACCCGAAAATAAAACAGATTTACAAGCCTTTTTGGGACTTATTAATTTTTACAATGTATTTTTGCCACAAAAAGCAACGGTAGTGGAACCACTACATAGGTTGCTTGATAAGAAAGCTACATGGACCTGGGGGCGACGAGAAGAAACAGCATTCCAGGGAATCAAAGACTTACTTACATCAGACTGTGTGCTAATACAATACAGTGAAACCCTGCCACTAACATTATGCGATGCGTCACCATTTGGCATCGGTGCCATACTCAGCCACATATTACCCAATGGAAAAGAAGCACCTATCACATTCTATTCAAAAACTCTATCAAAAACGGAGCGGAATTACAGCCAATTAGATAGAGAGGCATTGGCCGCAATAACAGGAGTAAAAAGGTTCCACGAGTACATCTATGGCAGAAACTTTTCACTTGTCACAGACCACAAACCTCTTTTAGGAATCCTCGCAGGAAACAAAGCTACACCTAACATACTGTCACCGCGGATGACGAGGTGGTCCGAATTCCTCGCAGCATATAACTACAACTTGATCTACCGACCAGGAAAGAACATAACACACGCTGATGCCCTGAGCCGTTCCCCCCTACCTGAGTTAGAAGATGATCCTGCACCAACCACATCAACCCTGCAAATCGAGACATTGGCAAACCTACCCATAACAGCAACAGACATTGCTAGGGAAACCGTGAGAGACAGAAACCTGGCGCGGATTTTAAATTGGGTAGGTAAAGGGTGGCCAGAGACCGCAAGTGATGAGACTGTTAAACCGTTTCAGACTAGACAAACAGAACTATCTATCTTAAAAGGATGTGTACTATGGGGGGATAGGGTGATCATACCGGACATATTGAAGGAACGAATACTTGAATTATTGCATGAGGGTCACCCGGGTATTGTCAGAATGAAGTCCCTGGCTAGGAGTTATGTATGGTGGCCAGGGATGGATAAGGATATTGGGGAATGGGTAGCAACGTGCAAACGATGCCAAGAAGCTAGACCTGCACCCCCTTCTGCACCTGCACTCGACTGGGAAACACCTAGGGGCCCATGGTCTAGAATACACATTGATTTTGCAGGACCAACTAAAGGACACACATTCTTAATAGTAGTAGACGCTTACTCAAATTGGCTAGAGATAAGCATTATGCACTCAACCACAACAGAAGCTGTTATTAGACAACTAAGGAAGCTTTTTACAACACATGGATTGCTGGATTTAGTTGTATCTGACAAAGGACGGCAATTCACGGCACTAACTTTTGAGAGGTTCCTAGCCAAACAAGGGATAAGGGCACGACTAACAGCGCTGGATCGGCCAGCTACGAATGAACGGGCGGAACGCATGGTCCGTTATACTAAGGAAACACTACACAAATTGGGAACTGGAGATATACAGGAAAAGATATATAAGCTACTAACTATACAGCACATTACACCAAACACTACAACAAATAAAAGCCCAGCAGAACTATTAATGGGAAGAAAACTAAGATCTAACCTAGACAGACTACACCCCACATATAGCCCTGAAAAGCCAACAGACTCCTCCAGGAAGTGCCGCACCTTCAAAACAGGGGACCTAGTCTATGCAAAAAACCTCACGAGGGAACCATTGTGGATACCGGCAACAATAACCCAAATAACAGGACCCCGGTCATACAGGGTAGGGACAGAGGATGGAAAGAGCTGGAGGAGACACATAGACCAAATCAGATCAAGGGCCACACTGAGACGGAAAATTTGAAGAATTGGCCATGAGCTGCAAGCAGCCCGCGATAAAAAAGGCTGCCGCAGTTTCACTGGTGTTCAGTTCTACAGAGAATAAAGAGAATAAAAGACCAACTGGGTCTCCAGTCTTCCTTCCCACAACGCAACAGAAATCCCTCTTAAATTCTAAGTTTCCTTCCCTCCCTCCTCTCATCAAAGCCATTGCTTAAAAGTGGGGAGGGATCCAATGTCTAGAGCAGAACCGGGTGGCCAAATTCAGCAGTTGAGGGAGGTCGTTTCCAGTTGGGGAAACCTCCTCGGGGGCATCTTGTTAGCCAGCTTGATCAGAACCGCTGGTGCCTGTTGCCCTTCATCCCACACTTGCAAATGAAGACGACTGGCATTCCTCCATTAGACCTTTGTCACCTGGAAAGCATCCACCCACCCCAAGAAAGCAATCTGGGGGGAATATCTAAGGTGACACTTTCTGAGTGGCACTTCCTGAATCCAAGACTGAGCTCTTCCCTCCTTGAATCGCCTGTCATGAGCCCAGTTCCCCAGGGGTCTCCAAGAGGGGGGAAAAGACCAGCCAGGACCTGCAGAGACCTGCAGGCATGGAATGGCCTCCCTGGGAAGGTGGAGGGTTCATCCCACCTGGGGATCCCTAAGGAGGGGCTGGACAACCACGGGGAGGCCGGCCTTCCCAGCCACACAGCCAGGAAACCACCTGAGGAGGCGGCTGGGGAGAAGTCCGGCCAGTTCTGCCTCCCTCTCTGGCTCTGGAGCTCCCCTTCCCCCCTGGGCCACCTGGGTGGGAGCCTCTCCTCCTCTCCCAGCCTGCAGGGATCCTCCTCCTCCTGCTCTGGGCGATGGGGCTGCCCTGGGTGGCTGGCGCTTCCTGCCCCCCCCTGCCCCCATCTCCTCCTGCTCCCCCTCCTGTCTCAGACCCCCAGTTCTCCCTCCTGGGCCAAGGGGTGCATGGGAGTGAAACCCCCCAACGACTGGAGACCTGGGACACAGGGACCCCCAAGGGCACCTTCAGAGCCTCGGAGGTGGGGAGGCCGAAGGGTTCGCAGAGCCCACTATAAGCGTCGCATCCCCACAACCAGAAGACCTGGGGCCTCCAGGTGCCCCCCAACCTCTTTCTTGGGGGGTCTGGCAAGAAGAGAGGTGGGGCGCCCAACGCAGGGCAGCCTGGAGAAGCCCTTGAGGCAGCCTCAAAAGGCAGCCCTGAGACCTCCAGACAGACAAGGCAGGAAGTCCTCGCCATGGAGCCCAACACTTGTGTTTGCTGGGGAGACGGTTGTTAAATGAGTTTTGACCCACTTTATGACATTTCTGGCCCTGTTTGCTAAGCGAATCACTGCAGATGTTAAGTCAGCCAGACGGTTCTTAGGTGCATCCGGCTTCTCCACTGACTTTGCTCGCAAAGGGGATCATGTGACACACACCCGGGACATTGTGGCCGTCATACGTGTGAGACAGTTGTCTAAATGTAAATCCTGGGACCCCAGGGAGGCTGCCAGGGCCGCCAGTGTGGAAAGGGGCCCTAAGTCACTTTCTCAGTGCCACTGTGGCATTGAATGGTCACTAAATGGAACAGCTGTAGGTCGAGGACCCTCTGCCAGGAAAGAGCGAAACCGTCACAGGAGGGAGGGAAGAGGAGGATTCCCTGATAAGTCCTGGCAGAGCTGCAGGGAAGTTTCTCCCGGCCTCCTCTTCCTCCTCCTCCTCCTTCCACCCGATTCCCCTCCTGCCTCTTTTCCCTCCATCCATCCATCTTCCTCCTCTGCCTCCCTGGGAAAGAAACGGCCTGGAAGCCCCTTCGGGGTTCTGAGGGAAATGAGCTGGACATTCGGGGGGGGGGGGCAGAGCTCCAGGGGTTCAGCCTGACCTCCCTGATTTTGGGGTCTCCTGCCGCCCAGAAGGCCATTTCCTGACTTCTGAAAGGATCAAGAGACTCTCCTCCAGCCTCGGCCCTTCCTTCTGGCCGGGACCAGGAGCTGGTGGGCTTCACACCTGGGGGAACAGCAGCCCCACCTGCCAGGTGCAAAGCTGGCACACCAGACTCGGATCCTGGCAAGAGATGCAACCTGGGGACCCTCACCCCATTCACTCCCCCTGCCCTGGGCCCCCATGGGGCAGATCCCCCCACCCTGCCCAGCAAGGCCAGAGGGAGCCCCTCCAGGGGCCCCACTTCCCAGAGCAGGAGGAGGAAGAAGCCCTGGCTGCCCCAGGGGAAAATTGGCAGCAGGGCCCCAGGCTGACCTCCCCTCCCCACTGGACCCCACCAGCCCCACCTGGCCTGCAGGTGCCCAGGGCTCACCTGGGAGCTCCACCTGTCCCCCATCTGTGATGCCAGAGCCGCTCTCCCAGCCAATCCCAAGGAAGGCTCCTCCCTCAGAGGTGGGCTTTTTGATAGCACCTGAGCTGCCCAGACCAGATGGGAGGGGCTCCCCTGCCTCCCTCTCCCCTGCCCCCTCCCTCCCTGCCCTCACTGGGGAGGGGCAGACCCACTGCAGACCCCCTGGCCCTGCAGGACCCTGCGTGCCCCCTCCTCACAGCACAGTCCCCTGCCAAACCCTCTCCGAATCCAGCCCTTTGGAGGCTGCTTGACCGGTGAGGAGGAAGCCAGGCCCAGAGAGGCCCCTCAGCCTCGGCCAGCTGGGCGGGAAGGTGGTCTGGAATCCCCCCGGGGAAGCCGGCCCAGAGATCTTGGCCAGGCTGCTCAGAAGCCGTTGCCATTGCCTCTTTCCCAGGACTCCGAGAGAGCGGCTGGCCCAGAGCCTCCTAGCTGGCTTGGCTCCCCAGGCAGGACTGGAACTCAGCCCCCCCCCCCGGATTGAAGCCCCAGCCACCCAACTGACTCTGGTGGGATCCACATGACCCTCTGAACCCGGTCTCTTCCCCAGTGGCCGCATTCACATTTGCACCTCTGTTGAAAGGCTGTCAAAATGCCTTTCTTCTGAGGATTCGATTTTCCCGCTGGGAGAGCTCCGGCGCAAGGATACGGACAACTGCTTGAAAGCTGGATCTTTTTATTTTTCAGGAAGGCGAGAGATAGCAAGAAGTCTGCGTTCCTGGGCTAGCTCCTTCGAATGGTAAGTCCCTGATTTTTATACCCTTTTCTCCTTTTGTGTGAGTGCTTGTGTTTGTATTTCTTCATGTTTTAAATCCTGTCAGGGGTTGTCTTTCTTCCCGCCAGAGGGTAAACTCCGCGGGGTGCGGAAGGCAAACTTTTTGGGGTGGTTTGATTGTTTTATCGGTTTCGTCCTAATCTTTTTTAGCTTAATGGTTTCTTATATTTGTTTTGTGGCAATCTCCTGTCTGTCTCCTTTGTAATATATTTTGTGCCTTTTGTCTGTTTGTTTTGCTGATTTGGCATGTCTTGTGTTTGTAAGGGTTTTCTTTTCTTTCTTTCCCTACTTTTCTTAATTATTTGGGCTTTTGTCTAAGGGGCTTCTTTAATACCTTTTATTTGATTCCTTTTCCTATGCAAGTTTGTTTTATGGCTGGCCTGATGTTCCCTTTGGGCTTTTCCTGCTTGGGTGACACCACTGTCCTCGTGAAGTTCCCTTTCCACACCTCTTAACCATGGTTTGTTTCCCGAGGTTGAACCATTTGGCCGAGTAGTCAGTGGATGATGGGAACTCGGAAGAAGATGAATTCCTGGAAGAGAAGCTGATCAAGAGGAGATACACAGGCAGGCCTCGACTCCCAACCATTCATTTAGTGACCGATCCAAGTTACAACTGCACTGAGAAATGGAACTTAGGACCATTTTTCACAATTAATGACCTTTGCAGCATCAAATGCAGGGATCAGAATTCAGGTGCTTGGCCACAGTTTCATGTTTATAATGGCACCAACATCCCAGGGCCATTGTGATCCCCTTTTACAACCTTCTGACAAGCAAAGTCAATGGGGAAGCCAAATTCACTTAATGACCGGGTTCCTAACTTATCAACTGCAATGATTCATTTAATGACTGTGGCAAGAAAGGCCATCAAATGGGACAAAACTCACTTGATGGATGTCTCACTTAACAACAGAAATGTTGGGCTCAGTTGTGGTCATAAGTTGAGGACTACCTGTATTGGGGACCCTTTTCTTCTGGCGAGGACCCCATTCACACAACATGCTTGACCAGGCCGGGGTCCTCGCAGCCCCCTGAGAGAAGCCAGAGGTCCACATGGAGCCTCCTCAAGGCCGGTGAGAAACCCTGGATGACCATAGCCCCCCTCCTCCCTCCTCTGGGGTCTCCCTGGGACAAACCCAGAAGTTGGGGTGGGCTTCCTCCCCTCTGGGCCTCACCCGGCTTCGGTCAGACATGGCTGGGAACCTCCTGGAGGAGAAGAGAGTCTCATTGCACATCAACCTGGCCCTGAAAAGCCACAGCTTGAACCCGGAGCCACCCAGGATCTGGTCTGCAGGCCCTGAGAGCAGAATCTGAGGGAGGTTCAGGGGGAGAACTTCCAAGCGGTGGACCTGGGATACGGGCCTTCCTCTGCTCCTCCCTGCCAGGGTGGGCCTGCCTGTCCCTTCAGTTCCCCCCTCCCACTCAGCCCCCCGGTTCCCCTTCTGGGCCAAGAAGTCCATATTAATGTCTCCCCCCAGTGAAGAAACATCCTCCCTGAACAACGGATGCCAATAAACCAGGAACAAAGGAGTTCCAACAGCACCTTTTTGGGGATAGAAAGTCTCAGCCCCAGAAATTGGGAAGGTCAGAGGGGTCCCTCCCCCCCCAAATAGAAGATCCCCACAACAGAGGAAGAGCCACCAGATCTCCAGAAATCCTGTCGCTAGAAATCAGGTTGCACCATCCACCACACTGTGGGCATCACCGCCATCTTTGTAGGGTTTCCCTGTGATAAGATGGGTGGCAGTATGAATGATGGATGGATGGATGATGGATGGATAGGGATAGATGATAGATAGATAGATAGATAGATAGATAGATAGAGATAGATAGATAGATAGATAGATAGATAGATAGATAGATAGATAGATAGATAGATAGATAGATAGAGATAGAGATAGATAGATAGATAGATAGATAGATAGATAGATAGATAGATAGAGATAGATAGATAGATAGATAGATAGAGAGATAGATAGATAGATAGATAAGAGAGTGAGGGTATGATAATTGATAATAGATAGATAGATAGATAGATAGATGATAGATAGATAGATAAAATAGATAGATAGATAGATAGATAGATAGATAGATAGATAGATAGATAGATAGATAGATACCGTGTTTCTCCAACAATAGGGCCTCCACCAATAGGCCCAGCATGATTTCTAGGCATGAGGTGAAATTAAGCCCCACTCCCAAAATTTAGGCCTATCGTTTCCCCCCATTTCTCACATCGTTCGTTAGAACTACACGAGGTGAAGAGAAATGGGGGAAGGGCGGGGGTGGGTGGGGAGAAAACTTGCCTTTAGGAGTGCCCTGCAGGTAGCCTAGGCTAGAATACCCCGATCTACCGATAGAACATCAGCCGATAGAAGCTCCCCGAAGGCAGAGTCCCCAGCCGCTTCGGGATGAGGCGTGGCTGCCCGTGTCCCCTCGCCTTTAGGCAGTGTCTCTTGGGCGATGGAAGCTCCCCAAGGGCAGTCACGGCCACTTTGATCGGCTGATAGAAGCGGCCTCCCGGCAGGGAGTGTGCGTGTGCGCTTGCCCCGAGACCGCTTCTACCGGCCGATCGAAGTGGCTGGTGACTGCCCTTGGGGAGCTTCCATCGCCCGAAAGACACTGCCTAATGGCGAGGGGACATGGGCAGCCATGACTCGCCCGAAGCGGCTGGGGACTCTGCCTGGGGAGCTTTTGTCAGCCGATAGAAACAGCCTCGTGGAGAGGTACGTGCATATGGGCCCCTCTAGGTGGGGGAGTCACCCCCGAAAAGATGGACTAGCCATTTATTCGGGGGTCAAAAAAAAAATAAGGCCTGGCCTTATTTTGTGAGAAACACGGTAGGTAGGTAGGTAGGTAGGTAGGTAGGTAGGTAGGTAGATAGATAGATAGATAGATAGATAGATAGATAGATAGATAGATAGATAGATAGATAGATAGATAGATAGATAGATAGATAGATAGATAGATAGATAAGATAGAGATAGATAGAATAAGATAGATAGATAGATAGATAGATAGATAGAAGATAGAAGATAGAAGATAGATAGATAGATAGATAGATAGAAGATAGATAGATAGATAGATAGATAGATAGATAGATAGATAGATAGATAGAAGATAAGATAGAAGAAGAAAGAAAGATAGGGATGGATAGATAGCACCTGCAGAACTTACAGTCCATTCTTTATTTAAAAAACTAAGAAAAATCAAAATATAAAGAATCTTGGTGTATTATAGGAACATGGTAAGATAACACAGGAATGACAAGAAAATAAAAATAAAAAATTCCATCCATTCTATAATTTTCTCCCTATTTACCCAATGATCTAGTCCACAAGTTGTCACTTTCCTGCTTCTTAATGAGCTTTAATCTCAAAATTAATATTGCTAGAAAAGATGGGAAATGAAATTTCATTTCAGGTACAAGCAATTTTAAAACCGGCTGCAATTAAGATCAATATATGGGATTATGACATAAAACAGAATTCCAAACAGGGTCTACTCTTAACCTTGGGCAGAGTTCAAGGGTGCCGATTGTCATTAGAAGACAGGCAACACTACAGTTAAATGGCATTAACTTAGAAGGGCACCAAACTCCATAGCTCTGGGTGACCTTCCCCAGCAATCTCTGGAGACAAGAGGCCATGTTGAAGGACAGCAGAAGTCAATTCCCTGGGTGCTGAATTCTCTTCCCCAGCATCACTTTCTGGACTTGCCCTGACTGGGAGGAAGGACCACAACCACAACAAAACAGTGACCCCAGGGGTATATCTGTAATTTTTACTAACATGGTTTATTCCAGCCTCTCCTCTGCAGATGGAGCCCAGAAAAAGTTCAGGATCCCAAGAGGAGAAGTTGCTTCTCACTGTAATTATGACCATCTGGGCCTTTGAGACCTGTGATGCTATATCTCCAGTTTTAGACTTCGATGTAGACATCAGATTGAAGCCACATGAAAAGGATCTTATATCAGAAAAGGATAAATTCCTTGGGTGAAGCTCTCTGGGACCAAGTTTTGGGACAGGTACAGGCTCTGCTCTTGATTGCACCTTTCTCTCCTTTGCAGATGAAACTGAGTGATTCTCTGTTTAGATCAGGAAAGCCACTGGCACTTCTCAGAGTCTTTGAATTTTTCCAACTGTTCCTGTTGTTTGTGTTAGAAACAGGAAGTGGATTGATTAATGCCATGAATGATGGACCTCCTGCTTCTGCTTCTGCTGCTGCTGGTGTCCCCATCAGTCTGTGGGAAGCTGAGAAGGAAATGCCCATTGAGTTTGGAGCACCAGGATGGGTACAATCCATGGAGCTTTTACAGGCCTGGAGACCATCTCATTGGTGTGGTCACAACTGAAACATATGTGTCGCCTATAATGTGGCCTTTCAACAGCCCTCCTATACCTTCTTCTTCGTAAGTCATGCAGGGTGATGGAGTTGCACTCCCTCCATGTGCAATTCTAACACTCTCCTTTTCTTCTTATTTCACTTATTTTTGTACCTCAGGACCTGTCTAATTTCCTGAATGATTTTGATTTCCATGGCTTCCCTTTTTTGCCTTACTTTGTGGAAGAGAGTAAAATCCAAAGATGGAGTTTTTAAAAAACCTGAATGAAATCCAGATGATTTTCCTTTCTCAGTTCATTCCTGAGTTCATCACTTGAATAATGACCTTTGTTTAAGTAGTGACTGAAACAACTGTAGTTGCCTCTCTCATTTGCATAATTGATCATTCGATTTGGATCAATGTTGGCCTAAGGCTTAGTAGGTTTGTGAAGGATTATATATTTTAAAAACATTTGTTGTTGCTATTGAATATAATAACATGAATATTGTTTTTCAATAGGAAGAGTTCTGCTCCAACAGATACCCTAAAATCAATTTTTGCTATTCAAATGGTCAGCAAGAATTCCCAGCTCCTGCACAATCTCACATTTGGTTACAACATCCATGACAACTATTTGAGCACTTTCCGCACTTCAGATACCTTGCTGGACCTTCTTTCCACTGGAGAATCCAATGTCCCCAACTACGGCTGTGGGAGGAAGGACAACCTCCTGGCTCTGATTGATGCAGCTGCCAGGGACATCTCCATCCAGATGTCAATGTTTGTAGGCACCTACAAAGTCCCACAGGTTTGTGTGTTTTTCTCTATCTGGTAAGGTGAGTGGGGTGGTGGGGATGAACAACAGATCCAATATCTTCATAGAATTCAAGAGCAGCTTTTCAGAATATTAGGGAACATATCAACGATGTTTTAGTCTATTATGTTCATCTTCAAATTGACCATTAAAGGCCTGAAGAGCCATAAGGTCCCTAGAGGATATTCTACTGAATATTCTACTATTGAAAAACTATCCAGGTTTTGAGGTCCTCCATTAGCATGTTCATTTTCACATATCAATAATATCTGCCTTATCCAATTGGAATCAAGTTGGCAATAGTCCTGTCTATGTATAAAAAATATTCAGACCAAGAAGAGTATCTTTGGGATGGATAAAAGGAGTTCAGCTCCTGCCCTCATAGATAATTGTTAATTTACACAATTTCTGCTTTGTATAAATTCAGGGTATATAATTATTGGGTTAAAATTAAAGTGATGAAACAGACATATAGTCCCAAAACAGACAAAATTTCAATTAAACACTTATTGGATTGTACAACTGTCAATTTCAGTTAGCAGTTGTGCTCTTGTACATCTAGAGAAGAAGCTGAAAAATTGCTTCACAAAGAATTTGGGATATAGAAGCTGAGAAAGAGGTTTTAGTACTCAAAAATAGCATATAATACAGCCCTATATCTTAGATCCAGACATTTTATCTAACATCTGCTAATTTGAATCTAATTGTTGGAATTGTATGGGTGACACAGAAATTTACATTGCATTTTTATTTTTTTTTTTTTGTTTAATATGATTTTGCGTTCCATTTTTATATACAATCTTGTTAATATTCTGTCTTAAATATTTTAAACAGTGACTAAGGAACAAACTATTCTTATATATTCATCAAAACAAAATTGGGTTTGTCAATAAGTAATATTTTGGAGTTGATCTGGACCACATTATAACACAGCATTCTTCATTACTTTTTCAGATCACTGCTCTAATTCCTTCAGAGGCTCTGAGTGATAAAAGGAGATTCCCTTTTTTCCACCAGATGCTCCCCAAAGAAGGATTCCAATACCCAGCAATTGTCCAGCTGCTCCTCCATTTCAGATGGACCCTGATTGGCCTCTTTGCTTCAGACACAGAAAATGGAGATAATTTCATGAGGACTTTCCCTCCGATGCTTGTCAGGAATGGAATTTGTGTGGTTATATCAGAACAATTCACAACAACTGGACATACAGCACCCCTCAGGGAGGCCCTCTTTAAATGGAGACAAATCAACGTCTTTGTCCACTTCATAGAATTTATTTCCATTGGGGACAGAATTATTCCTTTCCATGAAGCACTTATGCATTTGCCAGGAGCCATTGAAGGGAAAGTCTGGATCCTCACAAGTTTTGCACTGTATGCAATAAAGAAGCACATATTTCTCAAATACATCCATAGTATTTGGAATTTTGGTTATCTGTCAAAAAAAAGGCCAACAGATGCTGCCTTTGAACCCCATTTCTTTGTGGAAGATCCGTTTCAAGATCATTATTTTCGCTGTTCCCTTTCCAAGCACATCTTTTCTGTCAAAGGCCGCAAAAGATGCACCCAGAAAGCCCCACTGGAGACCCAGGAGAAAAGGAACAGGAAACGGATCATAAATGACGGTCATCGCTACAGTATCATTCAGACTCTGGCCCAGGCCATGAATGCCGCTTATTCCTCCAGATCGAGGAGGGGAAGGAAGGAGGGAGAAAAGAGGTTGGGGGCTCCGAGGCTGCAGCCGTGGCAGGTATGGGGGGTCCCGATAGGGATCCATTAATCTGAGATCCTTTGGAGAAGGAACCCAAAGGAGAAGGAGGGGAACATCTCAACCTTCTTGTGCTGCAAAAGGTCAAGAGATTTGCACCATCTAATTGCTCCTGTCTGACGCTCCGGAATAACAGGGAGCAGATCTGAAGTTTCTGTCTAGCCTCTGTTGGAAGAAATCTCCTTCTGGGTTCAGTTCCAAGTGGGGAAGAAAGACGCTGGAAACATGGTGACTGCTTGGAAGATGGTTTAATGGTGGACAGGAGCACATGCCTTGGTTGAGGAAAGAAGGGCTGAGATGCTGAGAGTGCAACTGTTTTATGCCCTCTGTTGGGATTTGAATTTGAGCTTGTATTCTGATTGGTTGTCAGGCTCCCATGGGGCCATGCAGGGGCAACTCTGTAGGCTGTCCTGAGTCCCAGGCTTGGTTGAGCCTCGCTGGATGATGGTGATGGCTTTGGGCAATTCCTATATAGCTTTACCTGGAGTAGATCTTTGTTATGTAAAATAAACTGGCCTAGGCCAGAGTAATGGTCCATTAGCAAAGGTGGGAGGGGGGCGGAGTTTCAGCCTCTCTGAGTTTCTACTTTTCTTTTTAGGGGAAATATATTCTCCCTTTTTAGTATATCCTAAAATATTTCATTTTCCTAGGAGAGGGGAGGGTTTTAACTACTCCCAACACCTCTTTCAGTCCTTGGAAGAGTGTTGAATCCTCCCTTGTCCAACTGAGAGATTTTGTAAGTTGGAGAAGCTGCTCTCATAATCTTCTCCTTGTCTTCTCTCAAGACTCAGTTTCAGGTTGCAGTCAAGTACGATTTTGAGATTGTTTTCATAAACATGTATTTATTTACAAATAACTCAAGATGGCAAATGTCTCCAACACAGCTTCCTCCTTCATCCAGTCCACTTTTAGTACAGTCAGAGACCAGCATTACAAATAATAATAATAATAATAATAATAATAATAATAATAATGAAAAATAAAAATATATGACAGTCAATGGGCAGTTAGAGTCTGCCTAATGCTGAGTCATGTGCGAATATGTGGCAATATAAATGTCCTAAATAAATAAATACATAATTTTGCATTACAGCAGAACAGAATTTGGCCCCATTCAGAGAAACTCCTTCCTACTGATCTGATAACTGCAGTTGCACGTAAAAGAGTTCCGTATTTCCCAGATATTTTATTAGGAGAGGCGTCACAAAGTGAATCCCTGAGTCCTGATAGGAGATGCCGCATAGCAGGCTGTGAACTCACTGGTGGGATTCAAATTTTTTTACTACTGGTTCTGTGGGCATGGCTTGAATTTGTGGGCGTGGCTTGGTGGTCACGTGACCAGATGGGCGTGGCTTGGTGGCCATGTGACTGAGTGGGCTTGGCCAGGGGCCATGTGACTGGCAAACCAAATACAATTGGTCCTCGCTTAATGGCCGGTTGCTTAGCAAGTGTTCTAATTTATGACTGATCTCCCCAGAGCTACTTGTCCTGTTTTTGGAGTTTTGACAACCATAAACACAAACACACAACACACACACACACACACACACACACACACACACACACACACACACAGAGCTTTCTAACCCTGCTATTCTTTGATTCTGTAAGGATCTCCTGCTGGAGCAGGGGGTTGGACTAGATGACCTCCGAGATTCGTTGCATGCCAGCCCTAGATTGCTGTGCTGCTTCAAAGAGTCTTCTGAAGCCAGGGTTTGTGTCCTTCCTTCCTCTCCTTTTTTTTTTCTCTCTCTCCCTCCCTCCTTCCATGTATTTATCTATCCATCCATATATCTCATTCACTTTCTCCATTCTCCCTCTCTTTCTTTCTCTCTTTCTCTCCCTCTTTCTTTCTTGCTCTTTCTTTCTTTCTTCTCTTGCCCCCCCGCTCTCTCTCTCTCTCTCTCTCTCTCTCTCTCTCTCTCACACACACACAGACACACAGAGTGGGGGAGAGAGAGGGGAAGATAGGGACCCGGCCTCTTCGCTATCCCCCACCGTCCCCCTTACCTTCTCAGGCCAGGCGAGGGAGGGGAGGGTGAGGGGCAGGGCCAGCTGCTTCAGGCAAGGTGAAGAGGCGTCGACCAAGCACGGGAGTGTAGAAGCCTGGGAATGGCGGCTCCCGGCTCAGCTGGCCTGAGGGGCTCCTGCAGGCATATCGCGACAAGGGGGGGGGCGAGAAGCCCCGGGACATCCGTGCACCCACCTGCTGGCTGGCCGGGCCGGGCTGGACTGGAGGAGGCGCCTCCGCCGGGAGAAGTAAGAAAACGTGATCCGGGAGGGCGGGCAGGCAGGCAGATGTCCCAGGGCTGCTCCACGTGCGCACTGCATCAGTAGCACACGCACGGCTGCACACACAGTGCGCATGTGCAACAGCCCTGGGACATCTGCCCGATCTGCGCCACAGCCACCACGTGGTAGGGAAAGCTAGGAGAGCGACTGGGACAAGCGGGCGACCCGGTTCGGGGGTGTGGCCAACCAGGGGTGACCACCAGTACATCCGAGCCGGTGAGAACCGGTTGAATACCACCTCTGCGTGAGCTGCAGTTCGAGTGGCCCCTTGTCCTCAGGGCCCCAGTCTCAGCTCAGGCGCTCTTTCTTTGTATCGGCCCCCCTGAAACGGCTCTGGGAACTCCGTTGCAGCTCTCGGAGGTTAATTCCCTTTGGACTCTTGGCAGGGTTATTCGATATAAATATCTCGTTGCTCTAAAGGCTGCTCAAATAAACATTCTTGGGAAGAGCAGCCCCATCTTGTTGGATTTCCAGATCTTTGAGACCTTGTTTGAGTTCACTAAGTGCACTAACTCATCCCCCATCCTTAAAAGCCCTTCCTGCAGAAGCCACGGGGCTGAGTACCAATGAGTAGTTGTGTGTTCATTTTCCCCACAACAACAACCCTGTGAGTTGAGTTGGGCTGAGAGACTGGCCCCAAATCCCCCAGCCTGCTTCATGACCAAGGCGGGACTTGAACTCACATCCTCTTGCTTTCTACTTGGGGCTTAACCAGTAGACCAAACTGGGTCCCTTACATACTTATCAAGCTTGGCACAATCCTTCATCCAGTGCATCATTAATGTTCTTGTATGAGATACTATAATTTATCAAATCCTAAAACCCAGATAGTTTTCTATTGCTTTTTAGTCATACAGTTGTTTCTAGGAGGAAATCATAAATATTTTTCTGGAAAGTTGGTAATGTTTAAATAACATAAAAGTATATTTGCCTGAGAATTGTTATAAATCTTGTATAATAGCAATTTATCAACCCTATTATATTAATGACAACATAGAAAAATTGATGACCTAACGACAAAATGTTGTATCTTCCCACTTTCATGACAAAGATTAAAAAAACTAAAGATTATTTGAGTACCATTTTTAAATCAGTTTTTATCCACTTAATTATCATACCATCCACCCCTCACTTAACTGGGTTTCTGATCACATCACAAAATTGTTTATTACTCTTTCCTGAGATCGAGTTATATCAGCAGTATTTCCATAATGTATTTAGGAAATGAAATAATATGTGAGGATGACTTGCATAGAGCACATAAGTTATATCCCCCCCTTTCCCACAACCCATTTAGAAAGGGCAGTGATAGGAGGGAATGACTTTTGGGGGTGGAGGAGAGATTCTGCCTGGGGAAGAAGCAGATAAGAGGAGGACACCTACAGCTGCATAAAAAAAGGGTCGGTGGGAGATTTGTACTTTCTGGCTCCCCAAATCCTGTCAGTGCAGCATTACAGCGAAGTGGGCCTAGCTCAGGTTTCCTGTCTGGGCCTCCTGGGAGAGGATCACCCTGACAATTTTCTTCTTGACAAATCCGTGTTTCTGATAACCAACCTGTTGCTTTCAGGGGGTTCATAAATCTCCTTTTTTCTGTTGTTCAACTATATTTTGTCAAAATCTATATTGTCAAAATATGATCGACAAATTTTTGTGAACTTTTCCCTTCACTTGTAAGATAGTGGTAACACCCATTTTCCTAATGAAGCATGTCTGTAAATTAGACAACTACAGAAGAAAGATTAAATATTGAAAAAGCATCTGGGATAATAAACAAAGTTTTCTGCTTTTAAAATTGCTGCATGTTCCCATTCTAGTTCCATCCTTTCCTGGAGAAGAATGAGTTTGTCAATATTTCGGACATTAAACTCTACATGGACCCAAATGGAGAGGTAGCAGCAGATCTGGCCATTTGGGGCTTCTTGGTTCTTCCCAGGGATGATCCCAAGGAAGAGACTGTGGCGTATTTTGTAAGACAGAGACTTTATATCAGACAAAGATTATCTTTCATGG
>NW_028263162.1:0-64738 GCF_049901735.1 Notechis scutatus
GCAGAAGAAATTATACCATTTCAGGCAAGTGACTGTCCGGTCTCTTCTTAAAAACCTCCAATGTTGAAGAACCCCAAACCTCTGAAGGCCAGCTGTTCCACTGGTTAATTGTTCTCACTGAAAGGAAGTTTCTCCTTAATTCCAAATTGCTTCCAGATGTTACAAGATACTGTAGGTATCCTCCAAGTCCAGTATATTAACTGCCATGTGGCATGACTCAGGTTGTTTGCCTAAAAAGATTATATGATTCATTGTTAACTTCTAATAATGTAGGTTCCTATGAATATTCTACACATTACACTGGAAATAATTACCACCCTAGCACTTCCCTCAACTTCATAAACCTAGCTACATTTTTTAAAAAAATTATATCCTTCTTATGCTCATTTTAATGAAATTGTTAAGAAATACTTTTGGAAAATACCCAAGGTAACAGTTGTTATCCAAAGAACGTATTTCTTGAAAGATAAAAGCACAAAATATTAATGAAATATTGCTTTTTCGCTTTCTCAGATACAGAAAAATGCACCAAGTGTCCAGATAATAAATATCCAAATGAGGACAGAATCCAATGTATCCCCAAAGTTATAACCTTCCTGTCTTATGAAGAACACCTGGGCATCATCCTGGTCTCTTTTGCCCTGTTCTTCTTCCTAACCACAGGCCTTGTTTTAATCATCTTCATTCAATACCGAGAAACTCCCCTTGTCAAAGCCAACAACCGGGACCTCTCCTACATCCTCCTGGTCTCCCTCCTGCTTTGCTTCTTGTCTCCTTCTCTCTTCATTGGTCAACCAATGATAGGTAGGATTCAAATGATTCAATGATAGGTAGGATTCAAATTATTTAACAACTGGTTCTGTGGGCATGGCTAGGTGAGCTCCGTTTTTGGGTTTCCTGGGCCTCAAGGAAGCCTTCAGGGGGGCATTTTGCTCCCAGGAAGCTTTCCTGGGGCTCAGGAAGGCAAACAATTGAGGGGGGGCATGCAGCACCTCTCCGTGCTCCATTTTTGGGCCTCTTGGGCTCAGGGAAGCCTCCTAGGCAAAGCAGTGAGACAGCAAGTGGGATCCCGGCACAGCTGATCATTGGAACAGCTGATTGTTGGGAGGGAATAAAAAAGAAATGTCTTAAGGAGTGACTGGGCGGGGAGAATGCAATCAGCGGCGATGGGCATGCGGGTGATGTTGCGCATGCGCGATAAGGGCTGACTGGAGGAGAGGGAAGGGTGGGCGGAGAGGGGCATGGCCAGCCAGGGGCACAATTTGCTGCTTCTCCGAACTGTGCTGAATCATAACAACCGGTTCTATAGAACTGGTCTGAACCAGTAGAATCCCATCCCTGCTCCTGATGCCTTTTGGGAGTGGAGAGGGGGTCGCGGTGGGACTCCTCTTGGCTTGAGATGGCTGGAGACAGTGGAGGTCTGGTCCAATGGATCCTGTTTAAAGCAAAATGTGAGAGCTTCCTGATAGCCTTGGCCATGTTTCGTCCACAAAACCTTTAATAGAAGCCAAAGAGGTTTCAATGTGCTGGCAAAGATGCTGGCAAAGATGTAAGTCTAAACTAGGCCTCATTTCAATCTGATGCATCAGGTTTCTCTCTCTCTCTCTCTCTCTCCCTCTCCCTCTCCCTCTCCCCCTCTCTCCCTCTCTCCCTCTCTCCCTCTCTCCCTCACTCCCTCCCAGACTGGCTTTGCTCTACTTTCCCAATGTGCCTGCAGGGCCAGCGCCTCGAACATGGATGGATGGATGGATGGATAGAGACAGACAGAGAGAGACAAATAGTTAAGTAGATAGATCTATTGATAGATAGGTAGGTAGGTAGGTAGGTGGATAGGTAGGCAGGCAGACAGGTAGAAAGGCAGGCTGGCAGGCCTTTTGGATGGATGTATGGATAGGTAGGTAGGTAGATAGATAGATGTATGTATGTATGTGATAGATAGATAGATAGATAAATATATTGGTAGATAGGTAGGTAGGTAGGTAGAGAGACAGAAAGACAAACAGACAGACCTTTTAGATGGATGTATAGATAGATAGATAGATAGATAGATAGATAGATAGATAGATAGATAGATAGATAGATAGATAGATAGATAGATAGACAGATAGACAGATAGACAGACAGACAGACAGACAGACAGACAGACAGACAGACAGACAGACAGACAGACAGACAGACAAGCAGGTAGGTAGGTAGGCAGGAAGGTAGCCCGGCAGACAGACCAGAGTGGCTTTGCTCTATTTTCCCAACGTGCCGCTGCTGCATTTGAGACACTGCCCCTGCAGGCACATCGGGAAAGTAGAGCAAAACCACTCTGGCTATGCTCTGCTTTCCCAACATGTCGCCGCTGCCTGCCCTGGGCTTCCTCAACCCTGAACTATACTGGCTCTAGGAAGGAGGGAACAGCACCGCCCTCTAAGACGTGAATGCCCCAGGAGGGGGAGCAGCTTGGGAGGGGCAGCCTGTGAACTTGCTGTCAGGCACAGCAACTACAAAGAGGGGTGGGCTTGGCTGAGCCTGGATATTGGGCATGTGGTCAAAGCCCCCCTTCCTCTGCCTCCCCCTAGGTGATCCACAGATGCCATTGACTGTTGTACCAGAACAGTGCAACAGTCAGTGGGGTGAGCCTGCAGGGCCGGCACCTCAAACGCTCCCTGCCGCCTCTTAGCACCCCCTGCCACCCCCTTGCCTCTTAGCACCCCCTAAGGCATCCCATTGCCCGCAGGGGCAGTACCACCCACTTTGGGAACCACTGCCCTATATCATCAGGCTTGAGATTTTGGGCTTGGACAACCTTGAATTACGCCACCTACGGTTAGACTTAAGCGTAGCGCACAAAATTATCTGCTACAATGTCTTACCAGTCAATGACTATTTCAGCTTCAACCACAACAATACAAGAGCACACAACAGATACAAACTCAAGGTTAACCTCTCCAAACTTGATTGCAGAAAGTACGATTTCAGCAACAGTGGTCAATGCCTGGAATGCACTACCTGACTCTGTTGTTACATCCTCTAACCCCCACTCCTTTAACCTCAAATTAACCTCTATTGACCTCACCCCATTCCTAACAGGTCTGTAAGCGATGTGCATAAGTGCACCATCGGCCCCCATGCCGAACTGTCCTATTGTCCCCATTTATTCGTACCTTTTTCCTGTATTCTTACTCTTGTTTATACTTATATCTATTATCTTGTAAGCGATTGACAAATCAAATCAAATCATTAAATAATAAAATTGTTTTCTCCAAATGAGGAGATTGTACATGAAAACACCCAACTTGTTCAAGAGAAAGAAGAACTCTGCAAAGAGGGCCTAATTTCTCTCTGGTTTTCCCATTTATAGCAACAGAAAGGATAAGTTGTTCTCCCTCAATGAGGAGCTCCTGCAGAAAAACGCCCAGCTTGCTGAAAAAAATGCAGAACTCTGCAGGGAGCTGGAGGAGAAACAGGAGGGGAGAAATTTTCAGAAAGCAACCCTGATTTTCTCTTCCAGGATCTGCTATTCCATTCTCCTTAGCTCCCTACCCTGGACACACATTACAAAACGTTCTGGTTTGAATTACATTGCCTGGATGGGTCTGAGACACCATGAATCCCTTGCCTGGGACTTTTCCTGGCCAAGTCCTCTGAATTTAGGAGGTCCTTGATTTTATCTCCTCCTCTGCTGCTCATTGACCTCAGTTCTCGGCTCCCCCTTTGATCTCACCCATTCAGTCTTCTCCTCCCTTCTGTCCCCATTAGAAACTTTGGAAATTGTCTTGAATGGGTTTGTGCCTGTTTTGGTATGTAAGCCAAAAAAAGAGGGGGGGGGGGGAAGGGTTTTTAAGATCTGAAGATTCTTTGTGATACTCATAGATTATGTAATGCTAAATATTGAAAGTAAAAATTCATTAACTTGCACTTACATAATCAAACTCTTAAATATAGTTTTGTTACGACTGAAGAAGCAAATCAAATCCCTTAAAAATATAGTGGAGATATAGATAGGATCTACTGACTTGTTAATTTTACTGAGCGTTTGTAAAGTACCCAATAAATCAAATAAATAATTCCTGCCTTGGTTCCTGTGAGAAGAGTTTGCTAGCTTTGGTAAGAGAAATGGCAAAACTAAATTAATTAAAAAGTAAGGCTAGGTAAAAGAAACAAAGTGCCAGGTATTTTTAGTTAGTTATAATTTTAAATGAATTTGATGATACAAGTAAAACCTCTCCCTCTCTCTCTCTCTCTCTCTCTCTCTCTGCTGTTCCCTGCCCCCCCTTCAGCTCCAGACAAAGCCTACAGAGATAGCTAAGACCCGCCCCTGGGAGTCTGGCAGCCAATGGGATGCATTTCTTGCCCAGGAACAGGAAACACTAAGGTGGGGCCCAACAGAGGGTATATAAGGGACTCTCAGCATCTCAACCCTCCTTTTCCTTGAAGTATGTGGTCGCCCTTTTCGCCCAGGAGCTCCCAGGCATGTGGTCCTGTCCACCATTAAACCATCTTCCCAAACAGCCTCCATGTTTCCAGGGCCTTTTTCCCCACTTGGAACTGAACCCAGAAGGATATTGCTTCCAACGCTATCTATCTACATGCGCTTGTGTATGTGTGTACGTATGTTTATAAGACAAAAGCAAAAGTATAAAAAGAAATTCAAATTTATTTGCTAGCACAGAGGCCAGATATAAACAACATACAGAATAAAAGAAATATGACTTTTTTCATATATCTATATCTATCCATATGTCTGTCTGTCTCTCTCTCTTTCTCTCTGTCTATAATCACCTACACACAGTAATATGTTTGTGTGTGTGTGTGTGTGTGTTCATAAGACAAAGGCAAAAGTAAAAAAAAATAAGGACTTAATACTTGGTGAATGGTAAAAAAAATAGTGGGCTAATTTCTCTCTGATTTTCATCATTTACAGAAAAACATCAAGAATTTCAAAACTGATAAAAGAAAATTAGGAACTGAAAGGGAACATCAAAAAACTGAGGTATAAGAACTTCGAATTACTAATTGAACAAGAGGACCTCATTGAAGAGTTTGGAGAACAGTTGAGCAGGTGAAAAACTTTTAGTCAGCAAACCTGACTTTCTCTTCCAGAATTTAATTTCTCCTATGCTCCCTCACTGTTCCTCCCTCCCAGGGGATCAGCATAGCCACCAAATCTCCACTCAGGAGATCCGTGGTTATACCTCCCCATCCAAGCAGGGTAGAAATCCCATTGGGGAATTGATGGGTGTCAGGTGGGGAAAGAAGAAAGTCTCCCATGGACTAGCAATCTCATGTCGTCCTTTGTGGAGTTCTTCAATGTATTTCACCAAAGATTCGTTCTCCAGCTCTAACTGATGGCATGACCTTCTTCGGGTTTTCTGCAGGTCTTCCGTTGTGGTCCTATGTTGATCCACTTTCTCCTGGAGACAGTTGCTGATCTTTCATCCACTGATTGTCTCTCTGGAATTCCTGGGTCTGAAAGCCAAAGGAGTCTTCTCAGTTCATCAACCTGGAAGTTGGGACCATCAGTGGTCACTGAGAGATCACCAAAAGAAATTGGCTGTGGGACCATTTCCTCCTTGTTGCTGACCTGATTGAAAAATGGAGAGACACAGTCATGTCCTCTCTCAGTTCAGGGCTAATTTTCCTAACCTGCATTTTCCATTCTGCTTTTTCCTATAGTTTTGGAGTCCATCATCTTCTGCAAGCATGAGATGCAGGAGGAGTGAAGAACCAACGATCTGCAGAGGTCTCTCCTGTCAAAGGGTACTTTAGATATAATCTACTCAGTCCCAAAATGCCAAAATTCAAAACATCACATTTGAGGGCACGTCAAGTGAAAACCAGCTCTCTGGAGATGCTCCTAATGTTCATGGGTGACCTTTTGGGAGATCTAAAAGTCCAGACTGGAGACTGATCACCCATCTTCCTCTGTGGCTACTCAGGAGCCTCACTCTTGCAATGTTGTCAATCAATGCAGACCAAACTCCCTGCAGAAGTCTGCCATGCTGGGAAGAGTGAAGGAAGGAGAAGAAGAAAAGCAGCTGTATAGCTGTAAGCAGCTATGGTAGGGATGGGACACCTGAAGGATCAGGTTGGGGACAGATCTCCATGGGGAAAATTGATCTATGTGGCTGCAGAGAGTCAGTACCAATTTGATGACATAGAATCAATCCCTCAGTCAGTCCTTAATGCGACCTTAATGGTCTCTTTCAGCTATAGGCTGCCATTGTCTATTTCCTTTTCATTGTATCTTTAATCTCCAAAGAGGGAACAAATCAGGGTTAAAAGAATCAAATGACAACAGCCTGAAACATTCATTAAAGTGAAACAACTTTGGATAACAACCACAAACGTGGCCCCTTTAAGGCATGGACGGTCTTCAGCTCCCAGAATTCAGCATGCTGGCTGGAGAATTCTGGGATTTGAAGTCCCCATACCTTAAAGGGGTCTAATTTGAGAAACACCAGCATAATAATCCCTCAATACTGATCTCCCTTCAAACTATCCTGACTTCCCATTTGATTCCGAGTCCAATTCAAGGCATACCATCACTCAAAACCCTCCAAAGGAGTCAGGATCATCTCTCATATGATCATATCATATCATGTCTCCATCCATTTGGCCACCCTTGCACAGCTTTGGTGCTTCTGATAACAGGAAAAGATGGCAACCCATTTGAATTAAGATAGATTTTCCCCCACCCCAAGCACTTACGAGTCCCATCTCAGCCATGAAAGGCAGGTGGGTGACCTTGAGCCCATCCCTCTCTCCGCCTTTACGAGGTTCTTGTGGGGATGAAGGGATCTTAGGTGTGTTCACTGCCTTGAGCTAGGGAGAGAAAGAATAAAGGAGACATGAAAACCAAAGGAATAAAAAAATGAAAATAAAGGAATCCGCCAGTCTCCAGGCCAAGTGTCTCTGGGAAATAACTGCTCTCTGGCCAACGGAATCCCAGTTTAGGTGAATTCCCCAAACCATAAAGCGGGCCAACCCCCAGCTTTGGAGTCCCAATGCCCATCCAACTCGGACAGCCTGGAGCCAATATTTTGGGCCCGCAAACCTTGCAGGTCCTTCCCAGCACCCTCCACCGCCAGCCCCCCAGCCCCTTTCCAGAAACAGGAACCTTCCGCCTGCTGGATGGGGAGTTTGGGGACAGGGATGGAGGCTGCTCCCATGGCAGGAATCAGCCCGTCTGCCATGTTGGGCTGAGCCCCCCTTGGTTCTGCCTTGAAGGGGAGGGTCTCTCCCTTCCGAGGAACCCAGGCGAGGGAGACCCTGCGAGGCCCCCAAGGCCAGCCATCCCGTCCAGCCTCTTTCCAGGGTTGCTGAGCAGGGCCTCCATTGCTGTGGCCCAGACTCCCCGAGGATGCTGGAGGTTGTCATGGCGAGCTCCAGCCAATGAGATCAGGAGGAGCCATCCTCCCCTTCTCCCTGCCAGGACGGACCTGCCTGTCCCTTCAACTGCTCCCTCTCACTCAGCCCACCCAGGCCTCCCCTCCAGGCCAAGCTGTACGTACTAATGTAGGCCTCCAGACAAGCAATGGAATCTCTGAACGACCATCCCAGATGGCCAGCCAGGAAGACGGGGACTCCCAACGGCTCCTTCAAAGCCTTGGGGGTCTTTTGTGGTGGCAAAAAACCCCACTTTACACCATCCTCCACACGGTGGGCACCTCCACGATCTCACCTGCAGACCTCAAAGCAGGCAGTTTATTGAATAAATGAATAGATTTCAACATAGAAAGAATCTGAGTGTCTGAAATGAACCATGAAGGACAACGGAGAGAGTGGCCAAGAAAGAAAATCCTATCCACTCCATCACTTTCTCACTATTCACCCAATGATACAGTCCACAGGCTGTCACTTTATTGCCTTTTAGTCTGCTTTCATCTAAAAAATTCATATTGCTAGAAATGATGGGAAACGTAATTTCACTTCAGGCAGAAGCAATTTTAAAACCAGCTCCAATTTAGGATTCATGTATGGAGATCTAGTATAAGAGAAAATCCGCAACAGGGCCAACCTTTAACCTTAGGCCAGGTTCAAGGGTCCTGGATTGCTTCCTTGGCATTCAAACCCAGGCAGCACTAGAGTTAAGTGACATCATCTTACAGTATCACCAAACTCTATTGCTCCAGCTGACCTTCCCCAGCAGTTTCTGGAGACAAGAGACCATCTTGAAGGACAGGAGAAGTCAGTTGCCTTGTTATGGAGATGTCTTCCTCCCACATCACTTTCTGGACATATCCCGACAGGAGGGATCACAACCACCACACAACAGAGCCCCCAGGGGTGTTTGGTTTTTCACTACCATGTTTTTCTTCAACTAAGCCTCCTTGCAGTGACAAAGAAGTTTAGGGTCCCCAGGGGAAAAGTTGTTTCTCCCTGCAATAATCACCACCCTAGTTTTCTGCTACTTCTCCTGTGACTCTCTTTGATGTCAACATCAGACTGAAGCAACGTGGATGAGATCTTTCATCAGAAAAGGATAAATGTCTTAGGTCGTATTTATGTGGCACAAGTTTTCAGACAGGCGATGTCTGTGCTCTTGAGTGTCCCTTTCTTTCCTTTCCAGGTGAAGCTTGGATTGTCTCTGTCTGGATCAGAAAAGCCACCAGCATCTCCATCTGGCTTTGAATTCTTCTAACTCATCTTGTGCTTTTTGTTTTGAACTGATTCAGCACTCAAAATTATGGTTGTTCTGCTTCTGCTTCTGAAGCTGCTGGTGTCCCAGCCAGTCCCTGGGAAGCTGAGAAGGAAATGCCCACGGAGTGTGGAGCACCAGGATGGAAACAGTCCATGGAGCTATTTCAGGCCAGGAGACCATCTGATTGCTATGATCAACACTGCGACAGAAATATCTCATATAATATTCCCTTTCAACAGTCCTCCTTCTAATCCATCCCATTCGTAAGTCATTTAGAGTGATAGAGTTGCATTCCCTCCATTTGCAATTCTAACACTCTCCTTTTCTTCTTATTTCACTTAATTCTATATTACAGGATGTGTTTAATTTCCAGAAAGATTTTGATTCCCATGGTTTTCCTCTTTTGTTTTATTTTGTGGAAGACCCAAACCAAAAAACGGGGCAGAAAAAACTTGAAGGAAGTTGACCTTATTTTCCTCTCTCTATAGAATCCTGGGTTCATCACTTAACTGATCTTTGGTTTTAGATCAATGTTGGCTTAAGACTCTGTAGACAAAGAGGGTTTAAAAAAAGAATTTGATATTGCTTTTGTTGATAATAACATGAACATTTTTTTTTACAGTCGGCTTTCTTTTGGTTATTCAGAAACCCTACGCTTCATTTTTGCCATTCAAGTGACCAATAAGAATTCCCAGCTCCTGCACAATCTCACGCTTGGCTACAAACTCCATGACAATTCTTTTAGCACCTTACGCACTTCAGATGCCTTGCTGGACATTTTCTCCACTGGAGACGCCAATGTCCCCAACTACAGCTGTGGAAGGAAGGAGAACCTTCTGGCTCTTCTTGATGGAGCTAGCAGGGACATCTCCATCCAGATGTCAACCTTAGTAGGCATCTACAAAGTCCCACAGGTGTGTGTGTGTGTGTGTGTGTGTGCTCCTTTATCTGAGTGGGATGGTGTTGGGTGGGCAATAGATCCAACCATATCTTTTCTATGGAAGCTAAGAGCTGCTTTTCTCCATATTAGAGAATATGTCAACTACGTTCTATGTTCATGTTCAAATTCATTATAAATGTCCTGAAGACCAATAAAGTCCCTGGAGAGGACTTTCCATGGATATTCAGATATTCAAAAATATTCCTACTTATGGGGCCCTTTATATGTATGTTTATTTCACATATAAATAGTAGTTTTCATATCCAGTGTGGTTGAAGTTTGCAACAGTAGTGTCTCTGTGTGTATACAAAATGAAATAAAAAGGACTCTAGCAATTACAGGTTAGACTAACAGATATTGTGGCTAAAATATATGCCATGTTCCTTTTAGACAAATTTGACAGAGGGAAGAAGAAAAGTTCATTCTTTAAAGAAAAAAACAAAGGTTTTAGGTACAGTTAAAAGTTACATAAATTTGAATAAGAAATAATGTATAAATTAATAATCTAATATTGACAACAGATTTGTCTTGAAGTACATAACATAAAATATGTCAGTGGAGTAAACCATAGTTTGTTGGCTTTACAGATGTTAGGGCATCATTTGACGTAGTAAAAGGAGAAATATTATGGAGGAAATTGATTGCTCTTCAAAAGGAGCTGTTGGCCCTGATCCAAGCCCTTTCCTCAAACATTTGTTTGAGATGGAGGTTTAGAGCCATGAGAAGATCGATCGATCCTTTCCGTAGGCTAAGAGAAGGGTGCATATTCAAACCATTCTCTCTAGATATTAATGACTTGCCAGGAGCAATGAAGGACCCTGAAGTATTTAATGTGCACATTAAATATTTAAATGCACATTTAATATTTAATGTGTTAAATACGAAATGGGACATTGGACAATGGATAATTTATTTTGATCATACTCATAAATTGCATTCTGTAGGCTGTTAGCAAAACTTTGCTCCTACTGATAATCATTCAATGATTATTGATAATAAATCAAAGTCAAAAGCTATGGTCTTTCAAAAGCAACATCGTAGCCATAGATGCCTATTGTGAGCAAACAGAGTCAGTAACACCTTTCCTTACCTGGAATAATTTTCACTGAGACTGGATATTGCTTCCCACATCATCAAAGGAGACGCTTAGAAAAAGGGCACAAATAAATTTAGTGCTTAAAAAAACACATAACTATCCAGCTTTCTTTCCATTTATTAAAGTATATAATGCCAAACTTATCCCAAGCCCTTATATCAAACTGAAATTTGGGGCTTAATACACATCACTACTGGAACAAACCCAATGACAGCATCTGAGAAGTAGCTTAAGGATGAAGCTGCTTCCCTCAGAACTGAACTGGGAATTTATGCAATTTATCCTTTGTCTAAAATCAATGTATATAATTATTCATGCACAATTAAAATTATGGAATCTGAGAGACTCCCAAAATTCTCTGTGTTAGAACTGTAAAATTTCAGTTAAAGACAACATAAATTGTACAACTGACAAATTATATTAGGAGAGGTGTTCTCCCTTTCTCTTGTACAACTGGAGAACACATCTATTACTGGAACGTCAATTGTCTAGGAGAGAGAGGGAGGGAGAAATCAGTATCTTGGCCTGAACATCACACAAATGACCCTATTGGGATCAAAATAACAGACAACATATCCTGGCCCATCACAATTTTAAAAAATACACATAATACAGCTCATTATTTGAGCAAAACAGTTAAGTTGAGATCTGGATGTGTGGGTGTGATTATGGTAAATTGTATGGGTGATACAGAAATGATTTATATTCTTTATTCTTATTCTTTCTTACTAAATTTATTCTTGCATTCTGTTTTTATACACAGATTTATTAATGTTCTGTGTTCTGCATTATGCAGTTTGATATGACTTCGTGGGAAGTCAACAATAAATCATTCGAATATGTCTGTGAGAACTAATAAGGAGCTATTAAAAATGAATATTTGGATTTGATCTGACCCCAAATATAACACAGCATTTTTCATTGCTTTTTCAGATCAGTGTTGAACCCGTTTCAGAGACTCTGAGTGATAAAAGCAAATTCCCCTTTTTCCACCCATCGCTCCCCACACAAGCGTTCCAGTACCCAGCCATTGTCCAGCTGCTGCTCCACTTCAGATGGACCTTGATTGGTCTCTTTGCTTCAGGCACAGAGGAGGGAGCACATTTCATGAAGGCTTTCCCTCCTATGCTTGTCCAGAATGGAATTTGTGTTGTTATATCACAACAGTTCTCAACAACTGGTCATACAGCATCCCTCAGGGAGGCCCTCTCTAAGTGGAGACAAATCAACGTCTTTGTTCACTTCGTAGAATATGATTCCCTTTGGGCCACAATTCTTCCTTTCCATTTAGCACTCAGGCGTTTGCCAGGACCCATTGAAGGTAAAATCTGGATGTTGACAGTCTTGGGCCATTTCACAATTGGAAGGCACAAACTTCTCAAATTTATCCATAGTATTTGGACATTTGGTCTGGAGAGGAAATCTAAGCAGATATCATTTGAACCCAATTTATTTTTGGAACCCCAGGTTGAAGATCATTATTTCCACTGTTCCCTTTCCAAGCAGGTCTTTTCTGTCAAAGGCCGCAGAAGATGCACCCAAAAAGCCCCACTGGACACCCAGCAGAAAAGGAACAGAATGAGAATTGAAAATTATGCCCATTTGTACAGTATCATTCAGACTCTGGCCCAGTCCTTGAAGGCTGCCTATTCCTCCAGATCGAGGAGGAGGAAAAGCAAGGAGGTCCAAGAGAGGCTGGAGGGTTGGAGGCTGCAGCCATGGCAGGTAAGAGGTCCTGACAACAAGGATCCCTCAAAGTTAGTAACTTTTTTGAAAGTACCCAAAGGAGATGCGGAAGAACCTTCTGAGGGTAATAGCTTTGGCCAATTTAATCATTCATGTCAGAGGATTATGTTCCTAAGAGAAAGCGCCATGACAGATATACAGTATTCTGATATTAAAAACTGCTAATTTTAAAAAAGATGGGTGCATTTTAAATAAATTGCTATCTTTATGGGTTTATGATTAGATTGTGTAGATTTCTTACCTTCATAAATCTGAGGGAGCCCCTGAGATTATCTAACCCAACCCCTCCTCTCTGCAGGAATCCCAATCAACCAGAGAAGAGGAGACTGACCTCTCATTCACTGGCTCAGCTCTAAAAACAGTTCCTCTTTTTAGGATGTGTTTCCTCTCATTCAGCCAGACTCTCCTCTCTTGTCACTGAATTCATGTTTTCATGTCTGACACTCTGGAATAATAGTGAGCAGATCTTGCGCTCGTGTGTAACGTGTGTCAGTGATGGGAAGAGGGCTGTATCCTCCCTTCTCCAACCAAGAGATTGTATCAGTTCGAAAAGGTGCTCCAGACCCCTTCTGATTTTTCTCCCTGTAATTATCAGGTTAATTATATGATTATTCATCTAATAAATTAGTTACTGCCACCAATTTATTACAATCAATGACAAATATACATTAATAATGTCAACAAGTACAAATGAAGCCTTGATGATAGATCTACATGATAGAGTTCTCATCCATCTGCTCTTATATGAGATACCTTCGTTTATTAAGTCCAAATTGCGAAATGTATTTTTCAGATATTTTTCTACTGGATTTAATTTATACACCTTTCATCATTGAGAAATTATATTTTTTTCCTGGAAGCTGGGAATGTTTTTCTTTTCACTTTATTTTATTTCTAAGAAAGTTCAAAAACAAACCACCAAAACATTAAAAAAAGCAAAAGAAACAAGATAGAGACTAAATCCTTTTTAATGCACTTTTTCTTTTTAATGTCTTGTTGAAGCTAGGAGTTTTTCAAAAGTGAGCTAAGTAGCTTTATCTAAGAATTGGAATAAATCATGTGTCAAAATATCATGATTTATCAATTCAATCTGCCTGTATTAATGAATATATTGAAGAATAGATAAGCAGGGATTAATTTTTGTTCATATCTCCCCAATTCTATGAGGAACAGTGACATTTATTTGAGTACAAATTTTAAGATATTCTTTTCCCACTTAATTATAACTTCTACTGACCCTCAATTAACTTGGATTCTGATCATGATTTCATGAAGATTTGTTAATCCTTTGATGAAATCAAGTTATATCAAAAGCATTCCCACAGTCTACTAACAAAGTCTAATGATATGTGGAGATGACCTTGGGGATGGAGGAAAACATGTTGGCTAGAAATAATCAGATTTTTAAAGAGAGACTGGACAGCCACTTGTCTGAAATGGTATAGGGTCTCCTGCTTGAGCAAGGGGCTGGACTAGAAGACCTCCAGGGTCCCTTCCAGCTCTATTATTCTGTATTCTGTAGATAGGAGGCAGGAGAGCCTTCAGCTGCATAACAGGCAGAGAAAGAAACCCAGAAAGGATCCTGTCTGATTTTTCAGGCTGCAGAAATAGTGTGTGTGGTGGTGATGGTGGGATTTGTGCTTTCAGACTTCAAGGTTCCACTAATATAGCATTAAAATAAATGAGAATTAACTCAGGTTTCCTGCCTGTTTACCTGGGAGAAGGTTACCCTGGGAACTTACTTCTAGACAAATATATTCTTATTAATAATCACCCTGTTGTTTTCAAGGAGTCTATAAATACTCTCATTATTGGATTGTTTATTCAGTTGTGACAGCTCTACATTATTTTATATAATTGACAAATTTTGTCAATTTTGTTTTATCAATATATGATTAACATATTTTGCTAAATCTTTGTTTTTTTTTCCTTTTGAAGATAATGGTAACTCTTGTTCTCCCAACTAAGAATATTTGCAGGTCAAATGAATATAAAAAAAATCCATATGTGAAAAGACTACATAAGATAAGAAAGCAGAATTTTGGCTTTTAACATTCCTGGAGTTTCCATTTCAGTTTCATCCCTTTCTGATGAAGAATGAGTTTTGCAATCTTTCTGCGAGGAAACTGTACTTGGACCAAAATGGAGATGTAGCAGCAGATCTGAACATCAGGACCTGGAAGGTTCTTCCCAATATGGATCACATCTTTCAGATCCCAGGGACTTTTGAAAGAGGAAGACTTAATATCAACCAAGATGTTCTTTCAAGGCTAAAGTTGCACAACAAAGTGTGTGAAATATTGGTGATTTTCTCTGTTTTCCAAAGCTTTAGGAACCATTTTCACTGGGCTAAACCTAATCACCAGCGTGGGTGACCTTCACTGAGAATTGAATGTGGTGGGGAATTATGGTTTCCTTAGACTGCTTGGGAGGCTTCAGTAGTAATGAAGAAAGTGTCCTTCAGATGCTATGAGATGGAACAATGTTCTAAACTAATTCAGAAAACCTGGGATCCAGGATGAGGATTCTTTAGGGCATAGATCAGAGGTGGGCAACTATGGCCCCTTTATGACTTGTGGACTTCAACTCCCAAAATTCCTGAGCTAGCATGGCTTGCTCAGGAATTCTGGGAGTTGAAGTCCATAATTCATAAAAGGGCCATAGTTGCCCACCCCTGGCATAGATGATGTGTCTCTTCCATATCTATTATCTCCATAAACCTGGGGATAAAGCCATCGAGTGCTGGGAACTGTGGTGCTGATAGCCTCAAGTTCGCTTATTCCTTGTCTTCAAATATTAAAGAAGGCAACTTGGTTGACTAGCAAATGAGTTCAAGTTTGGACTGAATCCAATTAAGTTTACAAATTTGCAGATGATACTATGCTGGCAGGAATAGCTAACACCCTAGAAGATAGGCTCAAGATCCAGATGGATCTTGACAGACTTGAACGCTGGGCCCTATCTAACAAAATGAAATTCAATGTAGAGAAAAGTAAAGTCCTACACTTAGGCAAGAAAAACCAAAAGGACACATATAGACTGGGTGAAACCAGGCTCAATAGCAGTAACTGTGAGAGGGATCTTGGAGTCTTAGTGGTCAACCAGCTAAATAGGAGCCCACAGTGTGCAGTGGCAGCCAAAAAAAGCTAATGCAATCCTAAACTGCATTAACAGAGGGACAGAATCAAGATCAAGGGAGGTACTAATACCACTCTATAAAGCCTTAGTAAGGCCACGCCTAGAGTACTGCATCCAGTTTTAGTCACCACACTATAAAACATATGAAGAACATTACAGGAACTGCACATGGCAAGTCTAGGGAAGAGAAGGACCAGGGGAGACAGGATAGCAGTCTTCCAATATTTGAGGGGCTGCCCCAGAGAAGAGGGGGTCAAACTATTTTCCAAACCACCCGAAGGCCAGATAAGAAATAATAATGGATGGAACCTGAACAAGGAGAGATTCAACCTGAAAATAAGGAGAAATTTTCTGAGAACAATCAACCAAGGGAACAAGTTGCCTTTGGAAGTTGTGGGAGCTTCATCACTGCAGGCTTTCAAGAAGAGACTGGACTGCTATCTGTCAGATATGTTGTACGGTCTCCTGCTTGGGCAGCGGTGGGGGGTTGGACTAGATGACCTACAAGGTCCCTTCCAACTCTGTTAATCTTTAAGTAAAGAGATCTTGTGGGTCCTCATGGAAAAGAATCTTTGCAATTAGAATTCAGCTTCTCCAAACTTGCTTGCTGCCTGCCTCCCTGTCCAGAGTGACTCTGGGTGGTTTAGAATAGAGTGTGTTGTTTGTATCATGTCTCGTATCATAGAATTTCATGACTGAGAAAACCGAAGTACCGGAATATTTCTCTGATCCAAAGAAAAGCCCTTCCTGATAGCAAATGTAATGAAGGGAAATCTGAAAGATTTACATTGGGCCTTTGGCTTGTAAGAGAGCTCTGAAAACCCCTTGAATGCCACAGTTTTTCTTGGTGGTCAGTTACCTTCAGCCTCTCTGAGTGAAAAGGAGATTCCAAATTGAACTAATAATAAATGTGGGTTGCAAAGGTGCTTTTTCAAGAGGCAATTGGACTTTTTGGTTTTTCTTTGAAGAAGTTTCACTTCTCACCCAAGAAGCAAAACATCTTCAAAGAAAACAAGGAAGCTCCGTTGCCTCTTGAAAAGGTACCTGAATGACTGAGAATCTCCATAGACACTAAATGTGGGTCTTTCTTTCCATGCCAGTTGCTGTCACCTAATTGTAGTTCTTCAGAGGAAGGACCTTTTCTAGGATCTCTAGATGGGTTTTAGAAATACCATCTTCTGGCACAGGACTCATGTCCCATTTATTGCAAGAAAAGATGCCTCAGCTATCCTTTCTGAGGGGCAGTTCTCGTGACTTCACCGCCATCTCATCTCACTACAATTCTAGAAACTAAAAAGTCCATTTTATCCTTGTTTCAGCAGCACTGCAGAATTTAACAGATAAATATACAAATAAACAAGAAACATCTCCTTTAAAATTGACAGTTGTAATTTGAAAGGAAATTCTCCTTTGCATGTTAAGTTGGAGACTGTTTTGGAGTGGATTTTCAATGTTTTAGATAATCCAGAAGAAACCTTTACAGAATTTATTGGTCAGAGGTTTCTTTCTTCCACAGTTTATCTCTATTTTAATAAATCTGATACAGTAAAAAATTAATAAATCTCAAATTTAGAATAAATAGTATTAATATACCTTCCTCCACTCTTCGGATACCCATCATTTTAAAATACGATTATCTATTCATATTAAATTGAAGAATTTATTAAATTTAGAATGAATAAATGCAAATTTTAATATGAATAGATTTTAAAAGTATGGAAATATGAAGAATGGAAGAATGCACATTAATGAGGGTCATGAGGAGGAACTGACTGGTTATCACTTAATGCTTAAATCTTTTTTCAATTCCAATCCTCCAGACTTTATTAAGTAGAAAAGTCCTTTCTTGTCATGTGATATGCCAGAAGCAAAACTTTAGGAATTATATGAAACATCTACCAGTAATTGTATTTTGTATCTCCTACAACCATTTGAAACTAGTCAGAGATATCATATGTTCCTGAGTGAAGACCAGAGGCTACTTGGATAATCTCCATATCTACTTCCGTTTTCCATGGATGGAGAGTCCTAACATATTTTCTTTGCCATTCCTTCCTTTCTTCTTCTTTTTTTTTTTTTAGAAAAACTTTATTAATTTTACCATTAAAAACAACACATCTACAAATTATATACAGAAGAGAAAGCAAACAGGCCTTGGCAGAGGCCGAGAGGGAAAGAGAGAAGGGCAAATGAGGGAGGAGAGGGAAGGGTAAGGGAAAGGGGGGATAGAATGGGAAAAACAGTTAAAATAAAACCATATTTTTGTGACTGTCTGTAAGATCCTTTCTTCTTCAAATATATCGTCAGCGGTACTTTTCATTAACTCTGCTTAGGTAGCCCTTGGCTACAATTTTTCTCGAAATAGTCTATCTTTGATTTAGCCAATTGTACCAAGGATTCCAATTGTTATAATAGGTTGAGGATTCTTTATTTTTTAATGATTGGGTTAGTTTGTCCATTTTGGCGCATTCTAAAATTTTCTGAATGATCATTTGTTCAGTGGGGATAGAAGGTGATTTCCAGCACTGAGCGAATGCCAATCTGGCCGCGGTTAGGATATGAATTATAATATACTTCGATTTTTTGGATACTTGTTTATCAAAAATTCCTAGAAGGAAGGACTCTGGTTTGTACTCAATTTGTTCCTTAGTAATCTCCTCTAGCCAATGCCTAATTTTTTGCTAATGTTTCTGAGTTTCTTTGCATGACCACCACATATGAAAGAAGATACCTTCTATGTTTTGGCATTTCCAACATTTGGGACTCGTGTTGGGGTGCATTTTCGCCAATCTCGAAGGGGACAGGTGCCATCTATAAAACATTTTGTATGAGTTTTCTTTATAAGCTGCTGATTTCGTGATCTTAATGTTCCTATTCCAGATCCTTTCCCATTCTGCTAGGGTGATACTCCGTCCCACGTTTCTGCTCCACGCAATCATATTTCCCTTGACAATCTCTTGTTCTAGTTCCGTTTCCAATAAGTGTTTGTAGAATTTAGATATATATTTTTTATTCGGTCCTAATAGAATTTTGTCTAAAGTCTGCAATTTATTGTAGATTCCGAATTCCTTAATATCTTGTTTATATCTACTATGGATTTGAAGGTACACCCACTGATCAATTATAAATCCTCGCTCTTGTAATTCTTGTCGTGTTTTCAGCTTTCCTTGTGGGTCTAATAAATTCTCATATTTACCTTCCTTTTTTCTTCTTAGTCCTTGCCTCAGTCCAGATGTGTGGAAAGTTGTCCTCCTGGATTTGCCAAGAGGGCTCAAGAAGGAGAGCCAGTTTGCTGCTACGACTGTGTTCCTTGTCTGGTGGGGACCTTCTCCACTCAGGAAGGTGGGTGACACCAGAGGAAAATGGGAGGCCTGGTGGAAATGGACTTAGCTGGAGCATTTTTGTGAATGTACATGTGGAAAAACACTTTGAAATTGTTTATTTTCAAAATGCACAATTTCATATTTAATGGAAAGAATAACCAAAAGATCTTGAAGGAGAGATTAAGAAGAGATTGGAAGGTAAAGCAGATTGGGCAAGCTTTATCATTGTTAGGGAAAATAATTCTTAACCTTTCTAGGGACACCTGAATTGTTTGAAATTTTTCTTATTCATTGCTTTTCTTCATCTGAAGCATATTGACATTATGTCATCCCCTTAAATTAACACATAAAAAGTTATATCAAGCAATCAATTCTATTAAGGTCATCAACCACCATAAGCAAATCATCTTCTTGAAGGATCAGAGAGAAGATGCTTTTGAATATTTTCAGCTTGTTTTCTCTTTCTTTCTTTCTTTCTCTCTCTCCTTCCCTCCCTCCCTCTCCCTCCCTCCCCTCTCTTTCTCATAGTGAAATACAAACTTTTTTTTGTTTTTTGCTTTCTCAGATACTGAAAAATGCACCAAGTGTCCGGATGATCAATATCCAAATGAGGACAGAATCCAATGTGTCCCCAAAGTTATAACCTTCCTGTCTTATGAAGAACTTCTGGGCATCATCCTGGTCTCTTTTGCCCTATTCTTGTTCCTAACCACAAGCCTTGTTTTAATCGTCTTCATTAAATACCGAGAAACTCCCCTTGTCAAAGCCAACAACCGGGACCTCTCCTACATCCTCCTGGTCTCCTTCCTGCTTTGCTTCTTGTCTTCTTCTCTCTACATTGGTCAACCAAAGAAAGCCACCTGCCTTCTCCGACAAACGGTTTTCAGCATCATCTTCTCAGTCGCCATTTCTTCTCTCTTGGCCAAAACCATCACGGTGGTTCTAGCCTTCCTGGCCACAAATCCAGGAAACCAAGTGAAGAGATGGTTGGGGAAGGGTTTGGCCAACTCCATCATCCTGTCTTCTTCTGGTGTCCAAGTTATCATCTGCTCCATCTGGCTAGGAGCTTCTCCCCCCTTCCCTGACTCTGACCTCCACTCCCAGCCTGGAGAGATCATCCTGCAATGCAACGAAGGGGCCGTTGTCATGTTCTACATCACCCTCAGCTACATGGGCTTCCTGGCTGCCACATGCTTCACGGTGGCTTTCCTAGCCAGGAATCTACCTGGGGCCTTCAACGAAGCCAAGCTGATCACCTTCAGCATGCTGGTCTTCTGCAGTGTCTGGGTGAGTTTTGTGCCCACCTACCTGAGCACCAAAGGGAAATACATGGTGGCTGTGCAGGTCTTCTCCATCCTGGCCTCCAGTGCTGGTCTGCTGGTCTGCATCTTCATCCCCAAGTGCTACATTATCCTTCTGAGGCCTGAGCTGAACACAAAGGAGCAGCTAAGAAATGTGGAGACATGAGACAGATGAATTTCGGCTTCAAGCTATTTTCCATACATGAGTGGAGCAGCGATTTTTATTGAAATAAATAAAGAGTGTCTGGAAGAATGTGAGGAAACCAATTTCTTGGAGGAATGAGACTGTATTACCCAGATAGAAATAAAGAGTTAATGCACGTGCAAACTTTTATTTAGACAGTATCTCTCTCTTAAGGCTGGTAACAGCAGTTGGGCATGAAGGTACCTTGAGGTGTGCTAATTATGAATATTCTCAGTTATATCATCTAGTAGATATTCATATTGATGGTTATCAATATTCTCCTGAATGTTGATGGTTATTCTCCTTTTCCCAAATGTATAAATATGAGTGTATCCTTTTGTGTGTGGGAATCTGTCCTGCTGTTTTCTAGAGGAAAATTCCTCCAGTGGACACTGAATAAATAATTACACCAGTGAGCTTTGATTTATTGGGGTTTTTGGGTCCTGCATTTGATTCCAGAGAAACTGGTATCAGGAGTGGGATTAATAATCTTCCATCTGCCACCAGGGACAACATCTAGGGCACCCCATAGGGTGAGGGTTGTGAGGTTGATGCCATGTTCCTTCCTGATGCCACATAAAGGCACTGTTTAGGACTGTGTGTGAGGCCATAACCTGTGTCTGCAGGTCTGTTGTGGTGGGGAGCTTTGTTGAGTGTATGTGGTGCCTTCTATCCCAATTCTCCGCCACCCCGGCCCTGCTGCGACCTCAGCCGAGCAATGGCTGGAGGGGTCCAATAACTGGGAGGGAATTTGCAGTGCCAACGGAGATGTTCTAAGTCCCCTCTGCCCTCCAGCCCTTCATGGTGGCTCCAGCCCTGGATCAGCCCTCCAGCCCTGGATCTGCTGGCCAGTCTGACTTCCACAGAGAGGAGGGTGGCCAGTCTGTTGGCCTCCAGGAGGCATCCAGTGGAGGGGGGCAGTGAGAGACCTGCCATCCTGCAGGCACTTCTGGCCGTAAAAGCAAGGCGAAGACCCCATTGGAGAAGGAGCAGGTGAGGGGTTCGAGAGGGAGGCTCCTTCCCTCCATGGAGGCTCAGACACAACTGCCCCTCCCCCATTTCCTGGGCTGCTTCCTCACCAGCCCCCAGGAAGGTCAAGAATGACCCCCCAGGATTTCAGAAGTTGGTATGTTCCAACGATTCTCTGCCTGCCCAGAATCCCCCTGTCCAAGTGGATCAGCCCGAAGAAGCAGCAAAAGGTCCCAACTAATAAAAAATATACCCCGTTGCCATGACAATGTTTCCGGGCCTCCATCTTGACTATATTAGAATAAAATATAGAGTATAGAATAGAATATAGAATAAGAATGGAATAGAATATAGAATTGAATAGAATAAAATAGAACAGAATATAGAATAGAACAGAATAGAATAGAATAAGAATAAAATAGAATAAGAATGGAATATAGAATAGAATAAACTTGATTGTCACTTTAACTGTAGACTAATCGACATAGATTAAAATGAAATTTCACTGCACAGAGCTCTCAAAGGTTGTTAAGTGAATCACCCCTGTCATTAAGCAAATCACACAGTTATTAAGTGAATCAGGCTGTGGTTGAGCAACTCTGGCTTCCCCAATGCCTGAAATTGGCAAAAAAAAAACAGTCACACATTGGGACCAGGGATGTTGCGACAGTCGTAAGGGCGAGTACAGGTTGTAAGTCACTTTGTCTGAGGCTGTTGTAACTTTGAAGCATTATTAAAGATACGGCCATAAGTGGAGGACTGCCTGTGATGGACCTGGGTGGGGAAGATGAAACCCTTTAAGCCTCCTGCCTTTGTCCAAGTTCTGCCTGTAAGGAGCTCATGGATTTGCTCCATTTGTATCTGATTCACAGCAGCCTCAAAAGCATAAATACGATTCCAGCCTTTACGCCATCGAGTCCAAGGTTAACCCAGTTCCAAACCAGGCTGCCAAATTAAGGTAGCTTTCAAGGTCTCCGATTTAGCTTTAATAGTTACGCTTTATATGGTGTTTCATTTGAGTTTCTGCAGGAAATTAGACAAAACTTATATAAAATGCTTTCATCTATTGCATTTGCTGCTTAAACTTAAAAAATACCCCATATCTATCCATCTTTCTTCTCATTTATTAAAGTAGGTAATGCTAAAGTTCCCCACAACTGGGGGTGCAGCCCCACTCAGGGAGACCCTCTCTGGGGGGAGATGAGTCAGTTTTATCAATGGAGACTGTGTGGAAAGAGTTCATAGTCTTACATTTCTAAGAACTCATATTTCCAACAACCTTACTTGGTCGGTTCACACTATGGCCACTGCAAAGAAGGCCCAACAGCGCCTGCACTTTCTGAGGCTGCTGAAAAAGAGTGGTCTGGGTGAGAAGTTGCCGGTTACTTTTTACCATTCTACCATTGAGAGCATTTTGGCCTACTGTGTAATGGTGTGCTATGCTGGATGCTCTGCAGTGGATGAGAAGATGCTCCAGAGAGTTATAAACAGCACAAAAAATCATTGGTTGCTCTCTTTCTTCTTTGGAAGAGATTGCGAAGACCAGACTCCTCTCTAGAGCATTAAAAATCTCCACAGACCGTTCTCATCCTGGACATTCATATTTCGAACTGTTACCATCAGGGAGGCATTATAGGTGTCTTAAAATGAGGACTAATAGATTGAGAAACAGTTTCTTTTCCAAGGCAGTAAATGTCCTGATTCAAACAGTGTGTTTGTGATTTAGTCCTATCATTACTATTATTATTATTATTATTATTATTATTATTATTATTATTATTATTATTATTATTATTATTATTATTATTATTATTATTATTATTATTATTATTATTATTATTATATGCTGTAGTGTGATTGTGATGTGGTGTTTGGGGCACTGTGCTGGAGTAGCTTTCAAATTTCATTGTATTCGTGGAATGCAATGACAATAAAGGTATTCTATTCTGTTCTGTTCTGTTCTATTTTATACCTCTGGACCAAAAAGGCTTTGGAATCCAATCTTTCCTCCAATTCTGGACTGGACAGCATCTATCCTTCCCAGCAACCCCGTCTGCCTCCAATGTCCCACCTCCTGAAATAAATCTCAAAGGGAAGTGAATCAGTTTTATTGCAGGAGTGGGCGAGGGTATCCAGGATAGAAAGCAGGAGGAGGGGAGATGGTGGATTGAGAGGGAGCTGAGAAATCCACTTGATCCTTTTAACCTTGGCAGAGAGATATTCAAAGGTCATCTCTAGTGCCTGCAACAAACTCCTGCAGTCTGCATGGTTCCCAGATAGTAAGCCCGTTAAGCATCCCTTCCCTTCTGTTTGTTTTCTCCTCCCTCTCTCCCTCCTTCCTTCCTTCCAACACCCCCCCTTCTCTCTTCCTCCCTCCCCAAGTCATTTAGCACTTGAATGATGTTCTGTGTGCTCAGTTCTCCTGGGAGATTGCAGGGCCTTCCCTCCATCTTTTACACCCCACATTTTCTATGTTTGATGTTTTATTCCACAGACTTTTCCTGAGACTCTCGGCGTCTCCCTTTTGGCTTGCAACCCCTTCCTCCTGAGAGGTCCACAGCTGCCAAAGGGGCACTCCTGGCATCTTTGCACAGCTGGGTCAAGGATTGTGACATCATAGCCCATTGTGTCATAAAAGGTGACCTGGGCTGCCCTGGTTCATCCAAGGGGGCTCATTCTGAGTGCTGAAGGAGCCCCTGCAAAGAGCCCAGGAGCATTCCTGTTTGATGATGGCGGGAAATTTTCTTAAAAGAATGAAAATAAATAGGAAGTTCTTAAATAGAGGTAGGATAATATTAAAAAGAAAAATATGTATTATAATACTTAACTTTAGCCATTAGAATAGCAATGACTCAACCCTGGGGAATAGAACAGTCGAAAAGAGGATTGATAAGGCCTCTTTGAATGCTACATCAGAAAAAAAATGCAAGATCCATCATAGGCGAGAAACACAATTCAATGAAATTTGGGTGGATTTTATAGTTTATTTCATTAGCAATAGACCACAATATGGGAGTATTTTAGGTATGTGGTAAATATGTGTGCAGTCCCCACCTCTTTATTTACTTTTACTACATCTGGACTGCCCAGCCATCATGGGTGGGTGTTATTTGTATGCTTATATACCAGGATGGCTTATATTGTTTGTTAAGCATTGTTCATTTTTTTCTTAAATGGATGTTTCATTCCATAATTAGTCCAGTCTCCAAGTTGGAGCTGGTGAACCTCGGTGCCTCTTAATGTTGCAAATGGACTTGCCACGAGTAAGAGTTTCTCCCCTCTAATTCTGTCCTGGGAGAAAATGGCTGTAATGGAAATCAAGACTTATTTAAGGTATAAATAACTTTATTGAGAGGACTAAAATATCACAAAACAGTTAGCAAGCTGTTCAATCCTCCCACCTGCCAGGCTCTCAAAAGGAGGGTTGAAAAGGGGAAAGACAAATGATGCCAGCAGAGGCTGCAGCTAGATTTTTTTCCCTATGAAATGCTGGTTTCAGGACAGAGAGACGGAGGAAGATGGAAACCTCCCTTTTTTATTCTGTAGTCTGAACTTCCAGGCAAGGGTGAAGAGTTGAGATGCCAGAAATACCAGTTGGCACCCAATATTTGGAAATAAAGACCCAACGCTTCTCTCAAACCCACCCGAGATATAAAGCTGTCATCAAAATCAATGTCTTTAATTGGGGTCAGTTTCTCTTTCTAAAGAAGGGTCTTTTTTCTCCAGTGGTCCCAGAAGAGCAACCAGGCCTGGCAGCCATCTACCTGCCAGGCTCTGCCTTCCCCCTCAGCCATCCGCCAGCAACCGTCCCCCACAGGTAAGCCAGCGGAACACGGGGGGGTCACAGTTTTTTTACTACCGGTTCTGTGGATGTGGCTAGGTGGTCGTGTGCCCGGGTGGGTGTGGCTAAGTGCAAAGTCATAAGCACGATGACCAGTCATAATTCATTTTTTTCAGCCCTCTGAATAGTCCCCATGTGTCGTGTAGGGTGATGAAGTAGGGTTGCGTCCAGCCGGAAGTCCTGAAACCCCCCAAAACAACAACTGAACTTTCTTTGGGAAGAGAAAAAATACCTGAATTTCAGCTATTTTAAAATAATTCAGGCAACCTACTCTGGCTATCTACAATGGAGGCTGTGGCATTCGGAATAGACTGAGCTGAAGTCTTCACTCCGGTCTGTGTTTCCAGCGGGTACACAGACCGTTCCTATTGGCTGATGCCGTTTGACAGCCGGCTATAAAAGGGAGCTGTCAAACAGCATTAGCTGTTGTCCACCAGCTTAACGCGGCAGCCGTGGTTACCCTGGTAGTCCTTGATGATCAGTCTTTGCTTCTCAAGTTCTCTGCGTTGTATATCAGGAATTAAACTTTTTATTGTGTTCCATGACACCATTGATAAATACGAACCGGAGTCTACTTCCATCTCGCACGGCTCGCCTTCAATCAGGACATTGATTCGAACCTTCTTAGTGTTTGTTGTTCTGGCCGTCCCAATTGTGATAGTTTGGTGCGTTTCTTCCTTTTCATCTTTCCATTGACTTTTTCCGTCATGGTTCCAATGGCTTCCGGATGTCCTTTCTTTGTTTCGGGGGTTACTGCCTTGTCCCCTTGAATTATAGCTCTTTTGTTTCAGCATACCCTTGCGATGTGCCCCCGTTTCTCACAATGTCGGCATGTAGTGTCCAGGAATCGACACTCAGATCTCGGGTGGTTTCCGCCGCAACCCGCACACTGGAACTCGGGTCTTCTGCTTCGTGTCTCTCTTCAGTTCCTTTCTGAGTAGAGTCTGTTCACTTCCTCGTCTTCGTCATCTGAATCAGTTGATGATTCGATGTCCTCATGGTGAGAGGTTGTGGCAGCATGCTTTTTGGTTCCCTCTGTCTTCTTCTCTTTGTTCATGCTCGGGCTGCCCATCGTATTCATCTGCTTCATTTTTGCTGCAGATTTCTTTGCGGCTTCAGCGGCAGTTGCTTCAGCAATGGCTTCGTTGACGGTGATGTTTGGTCAGTTTAGTAGTTTGCTCTGTAAGGTTGCGTCTCTTAGTCCAAGGACTATGCGATCCCTCATGGCTTCGTCCATGTTGAGGAATTCACATGCCCCCCCAATGTCTCTTAATGCTCTTAATGCTCTTAATGCTGCTACGAAGTCTCCAATGCTCTCGCCTTCTAGTTGGTCGCGCTTGTAAAACTCGTGTCTTCTAATTAGGTTGGATACGCCCGGTGCGTAATGGTTCCTCAACATCCGATTCAGGTCTGGCCATGCCATCTGTTTAACATCATTTGGTCTTGCTTTGGCCATTTTAAAAACAGTCGAGCCGCAATGCGTTAGGAATATGGCTCTCTTCCTTTGGTCGGTGATTCTTTGCAGCTCGTTGCTTTCTAAAAACATCAGGAATCTGTCAATGTACGATTCCCATTCTTCTTCGGCTGGGTTGAACGGTGCGGGTGGTGAATTGTTGCTGGCCATCTCGTTGGTCCTTCGGCTGTTGTTGCCACGGGCTTATGGTCTTTGTCTCTTTAATCCCATCCTCGTCGCCAGTGTTCTGTCATCAGTAAAGAGACTCGCAGATCAGAGTTGAATTCCTCTCTTTAATAATATCAGTAACTATGTCAGTCTGTGCTCCATTCGAAATCCAAGAAAGAAATACTCAGACTCCAGTGATTAGAGCAAAGTTTTTTCTTTTACTAAATTTCAAAGTGGAAGCTACAGAGAAGATTCTGAATCTAAAGGATTTGGCGCGCAGATCACATATACAAAGGGATGGAGTTGTTCCCACCCCCCTAAGTCCAGAAGACTCTTCCAATTAAAAGTTCTGAATATGATCATGTGGGCATCTTCAGGTGGTGATGAGGCCTCTGTCCGTTGACCTTGACATATTTTGATAAAACTTCGCAGCTGCGCAAAAGGGATAGAAGCTAGCAAGGAAACGGAAAGTTAAAGACAAGAATTTATACACCCCCTCCCCTTTCTTACCCACAGTAAAGGAATGTAGCACCTCCAGCTCTCTTCCCCTCGAAGTCTCCCCTCCTCCCGTTGCAAATGACAGCCGAAAGAGAAAAAGCAGTGAGCATAGTAGCAGAGAAGATGCGGAAGATATCTTGAGGCTGACATTCGGACCCCCTAGAAAAAGGACATTAGTCCCTGTAAAAGAGAATAACATAAAAATATGTTAACGATTGCACACATTTCTATGGTTTATCAGGGTACTTTGCATAAAAGTTCTTGAGCAGTTCAGGAGCCCTAATGTCTTTGTCATTTACCCACTCGGCATAGGATGGAGGAAAATGTTTCCAAGCTACAAGATATTGGAGATGACCCCTCCATTTCCGAGAGTCCAAAATCTCTTTAATCTCGAAATGTTGTTCACCCTCAATCAGCAACAGTACGGGGGGGATCAGTCTGGGTCGGTCTCAATGTACATGTATGTTCGGGTTTCAACAAACTAACGTGGAAAACTGGATGAATCTGACGAAGAGTTTTTGGTAGTGTCAACTGAACAGTCACAGGGTTCACAATTTGCTCAATTGGGAAAGGACCCACATACTTAGGACCCAGCTTCTTCGACTTCTGGGTGGTCTGTAAATATTTGGTTGAGAGGAACACTTTATCACCTACTTGGTAAGACTTCTGTGGGGTTCTCTTTCTGTCAGCAAATTTCTTTTGAGGCTGGTGCACCTCGTTCAAAGCTTTACGAGCGACCGGCCAATTGAGTTGAAGTTGAGATATCCAGTCGTCCAACGACTGGACATTGGGTCTTTCACGAGGGAGTTCAGGTATGGGCACAAAATCTTGCCCTGTGGCCACTTTGAAGGGGGTAAACCCAGTACTGCTGTGGACAGAGTTGTTATATGCCACCTCCGCAAAAGGCAGCAGATCCGCCCAGTTGTCCTGCTGATAATTTATGTAACACCTGAGATATTGTTCCAGCACAGTGTTAGTTCTCTCAAAAGCCCCATTAGTTTGGGGATGGTGGGTGGAGCTTAAGCCCTGGGTGGAGCCTATTAACTTCAAAAATTCCCTCCAGAAGTTCGAGGTAAATTGGACCCCTCGATCAGAAACTATACACTCAGGGACACCATGCAGTCTATAGACATGTATGATGAAGAGTCTAGCTAGCAACTTCACCGAGGGAATCTTGGAACAAGGTATGAAATGTGCTTGTTTGGAGAACAAATCAGTCACCACCCAGATGACTGAGTGTCCAGTGCTCTCGGGTAAGTCTACTATAAAATCCATGGAGATTTCCTTCCAAGGAGCAGTTGGCCTAGCCACATTCTGCAACAGACCTGGTGGTTTACCAGGAGGTCTTTTGGCTGAGGCACAAACTGGACAGCTCGCTACATAAGTCTCAATGTCTTTTTTTCAGTGAAGGCCACCAGAACTGTCGTTTCACCAGGTGTAGGGTCTTCACAAAACCAAAGTGACCGGCTGCCTTTGAGTCATGTGTTTGTTGTAACACTTGGCTTTTCAAAGTCTGTGGCACATACAACTTCGCACCTACCCAGGCTAAACCATCTCGAATGGTGCAGTTATTCGCATTTGCCAGGAACCACTCATCTGTTTTCAGGGCTTCCTTAAATCGTTCCATCAAGTCACTGGACAGATCCGCCTCTTGCTTCCTCTTTTGCGCTCTGGTGACCACTGGGGCGGCTAGCTGTGTGGTTGACACGATCGGCCTTGTCACTTCTTGACGAGCACTATTGTATTGAGGCATTCTAGATAAAGCATCTGCCATAAAATTTTTCCTCCTGGGATGTACTTCAAAGAGAAATTGAATCGTTTGAAATATTGGGCCCACCTAATTTGCTTAGGGGACAACTTCCGAGGTGTTTTTAAAGCCTCCAGATTCTTATGGTCAGTCCATACCTCAAATGGGTGTTTAGCTCCTTCCAAGAAATGCCTCCAAGTTAGTAGGGCCCAACGGACTGCAAAAGCTTCCTTCTCCCAAACAGCCCATCTCCTTTCAGTGTCAGTCAACTTACGGGAAGTGTAGGCACAAGGTTGTAGTGTCCCCTTCTCATTTAATTGAAGTAAGACCGCCCCCACAGCCACATTGCTTGCATCAGCTTGGATCACGAAAGGGGCATCCATATCCGGATGTTTCAGCACTGGTTCTGCAGCAAACAGTCGCTTTAGCTTTTCAAAAGTGGCTTGGCATTCCATGGACCAATTCAACGGTTGGCTGGGCTTAGGTTTCATTTCCCCCTTTGTCTTTAGGAGATTGGTGATGGGCATGGCTATCTTAGCAAAAGACGGGATGAATTGCCGGTAAAAGTTAGCAAATTCGAGGAAACTTTGAAGCTGCTTTCGGGTTCTCAGCGGGGCCCAGTCCAATACAGCTCGCACCTTCTCTGGGTCCATCTCGATGCCCTCGTGAGAGATACAATATCCTAGGTAGTCAATTTTTTCTTGATGGAACTCACATTTGGACAGTTTGGCATACAATTTGGCAGCCCACAGTTTGTGCAGCACGGAGGCTGACAAACTTCAACTGCAGTCGAACCGCAGCAGCCCTTTTTATAGCGGCTGCTCCAAGGCTCGCAGCCAATGACATTTAGTTAAACTTCCCGCCACTATTGGCGGCCAATCAGGTACTAATGTTACTAACCAATTGTATTGTGGCTTCTGTTAACCAATAGGAACATAGCCCTAGAAGTCTTTATTTAAATACACTACAGACACATTGTTTAATGACTATACTGATGTGTTCAGCAAGGGGCTGGGCTGTTACTCAGGAACCCCAATATCTTTCAACTTGGACCCTCTGGCAGTACCAATCCATTTAAAGCCTCATAGGGTACCTTTTGCAATCCACCCCAAATTAGACATGGAGCTGGACAAATTAATTAAACAGGGTGTATTAGAGCCTGTGGACTTTGCAAAATGGGAAACCCCAATAGTGATACCCCTGAAGAAAGATGGTAGCTTAAGAATCTGTGCGGATTACAAGACAACATTGAATAAATATTTGCAAATCAGCGCTTATCCAGTCCCTGTTATCCAGCACCTACTACATTCTTTTGAGCCAGGAACCATTTTTGCGAAATTAGACATGTCACAGGCCTATCAACAGTTCCCTGTTGATGACACAGCCGCTGAACTACAAACTATTGTAACGTACAGGGGCGCTTTTAAATGTAGGCGACTCCAATTTGGCGTAAGTGTGGCCCCAGGAATTTTCCAATCTTTAATGGAAATACTTCTTCAAGGATTACCGGGTGTAATTCCATATTTTGACGACATCTTAATATCTGCCCCTGACAAGCCTCATTTACTGCAAAGAGTCAGAGGAGTCCTCGATCGTTTCAGAAAGCATGGTCTTAAGTTAAAGAAAGAGAAATGCACTATTGCCACCCCACAGGTAGAATTTTTGGGTTACAGGATTGACGCCTCTGGTATTCACCCAATCGAATCCAAAGTAACGGCTATTCAGGAGGCACCCACGCCAACTAACAAAACTGAGCTCCGGGCCTTTTTAGGACTTCTTAACTTTTACGCTTCATTTTTGCCACATAAAGCTTCCATTGCAGAGCCTCTGCACAGACTCTTGGATAAGCAATACCCCTGGCACTGGGGACCTAAGGAAGCCCAAGCCTTCCATGCTGTCAAATCATTACTTACATCTGATGCTGTTCTGATCCAATTTAATGAGCATTTACCTTTAGTTTTAGCGGCAGATGCTTCTCCTTTTGGCATAGGTGCTGTTTTAAGTCATAGACTGCCTAATGGTTCTGAGGCACCCATTGCCTTTTTCTCCAGAACTTTTTCCCCAGCTGAGCGCAACTACAGCCAAATTGACAAGGAGGCTTTGGCTGCAGTTGCTTCTGTCAAAAAATTCCATGAGTTTCTATATGGACACTATTTCGAGTTGATTACGGATCACAAGCCTCTGTTAGGCCTTCTGTCAGGCGATAAACAGACTCCTAAGATTTTGTCTCCAAGGATGACCAGGTGGACTTTATTTCTGGCTGCCTATTCCTATACACTGGTTCATCGAGCTGGCAAGAGTCTATGCCACACTGATGCTCTTAGTCACCGCCCCCTGCCTGTTCCTGTGGAGGATCCTGCACCAACTACTTCTGTTTTCCAGATCAACAATCTCAAACTTCCCATCACTGCCCTTGATATCGCTGCCCATTCTGCCAGGAACAAGGTAATCACCTAAGTTCTTGACTGGGTGAGAAGGGGGTGGCTGGCAACTCCTTTTGTCCCCAAATTCGTGCCTTTCAAAACTCACCAGCAAGAACTATCTTCTTTACAAGGCTGTTTACTTTGGGGAACTAGGGTAGTTATCCCTTCCAAGTTGCAAGACTCAGTTTTAAAGATCCTGCATGAGGGGCACCCCGGCATTGTCAGGATGAAGGCCCTAGCTCGCAGTTATGTATGGTGGCCAGGCATGGATGCTCAGATTACAAGTTGGGTGAATGCTTGTCAGACATGCCAAGTTACCTGCTCCACTCACATCCACTCCAGGCAGATGGGAAGATTCCAGGACCCCTTGGTCCCTGGTGCATATTGATCTGGCTGGCCCCGTTCATGGGCATACATTCCTGGTGATGGTTGGTTCTTTTTCTAAATGACCTTGATGACCATCACAACTTCAGAAGTTGTCACTAAGGCTCTATCAAGGATATTCACTACCCATGGCCTCCCTGACACCATCGTGTCTGATAACGGCCCCCAGTTTACTTCCTGTGAGTTTGAGGTCTTCCTAGCTAACCTGGGAATCAGGCACGCACTTACAGCTTCTTTCCATCCTGCCAGTAATGGCCTGGCTGAAAGGGCAGTCAGATCAGTTAAGGAAGCCCTGGCAAGGTTTGGGCCCATAGATTGGCACTCTAGGCTCGCTAAGTATCTCCTGACCCAGCACACAACTCCCTGTGCCACCACTAATAGGTCTCCGGCTGAACTTCTCATGGGTAGACGTCTGAGGACCACCCTTGACAGACTCCATCCACATTACACCCCAGTCATGCCCCTAGAGTCAAATAGCCAGGCAAGGGAGTTCGCTGAGAATGACCAGGTCTATGCCCAGAACTATGCGGGACACCCTTTGTGGATGCCAGGGCAGATTGTGGCAGTAACCGGTCCTAAGTCTTACAAGGTCCAACTGCAAGACAGGCGCATTTGGCGCCGCCATATCGATCAACTTAGAAGGCATTGGAGATTGTCTGCAGATGGCCCTCAAGACATTCCTGTGACAGAGAAACCGCCGGTGCCCAAGGAAACTTCGCGCGAACCTGACAGGAATGCAAGCCTACCTGAGCAGTCATCGGTCCCTCGCCCAGAGCCGCCTGAAGCCGAGACTGGAAGCAGCAACCCAGGAGAGGCAGCCTGTTGCCAGGATGGGGGCTGGCTTTGCCCCCTCCGATCCGATCCCCGGTGGTCCTGGGGGCCTTGGGAGGAGATCCCAGGGGTCCTTCTTGGAAGGAAGCTGGGGGAAGGACTGGGGAGGGGCAGCCTTTCCTCATTGGGGCTGTGAGAGAGGCCGGGGGTCCTGGCAAGGCTCTCTTCCCAGAGGAGGAGGACCAAGAATGTCAGCCTTTTCTCCGTGTTTTTTTAGGCAGGATTCAAGGATGAATTTGAGGCCTCTCCTGTCCTCCAGCCGCCTCCTGAGGAGCAGGCCAGAAGCCCTCCATCCCCCATGGACCAGGGGAAGAGGCTGCCTTCAGAAGTGGGGGGCCTCTGTCCCTGGAGGTCTTCCAGGAAGGCCTGGACACTCCTTTGCATGGAATGGTCTGGGGTCTCCTGCTTGGGCAGGGGGTTGGACTAGATGACCCCAAGGTCCCTTCTGGCTCCATTCTGATGGAATCTTAAGGGCAGGAGTCTCGTTGTCAAAAATGGCTCTGAGGACAACAGAGAGTCCTCCACTTGCAACCATCTGTTTAGGGACTGAAGTTACAACAGCACTGAGGAAAGTGACCAATTATGGCCAGTTTTCCCACTTATGACCGTTGCAGCACCCCATGGTCACATGACCAAAACTCAGGCGTGTATTTATGGGAACTGGTGTGTATTTATGATGCTTTCAGTACCTTGGGGTCATTGGGTTCACTGAAAGACTTGTTTAATGATCACATGATTTACTTAATGACCGCACTCATTTGCTTAACAACTGAGGCAAAAAAGGTGGTAAAACGAGACAGAACTTACTTAGCAACAAGAATTGTGGTCATAAGTGGAGGACTGCCTTTATTGCCTTGTAGTTCCTTGAAATTTATCTCGAGATGTTCAGGATCTCGCAGTTAGAATATTCACCTTTCTTCTCCCCCCTTCCGCTCGCTTCTGGGGAGCCTGGAGCAAAGTCCTTGGTAGGACTTATTTCTGGGGCTTCCGGGGCTGGAAGCAGCCCAAGAGGACTGAGGTGAACCCCCAGGTGAGGCCTTCCAGGGTTGCACTGCTGGGCTTCCCACCTTGGAGAGAAAGAGAGAGAGAGACACACACCCTCTTTCCTCTGGTGGAGTTTGAGATGCCCCCAAACTCCTGCTTGCAACTATTCATACAGTGCAGCCACAAGGAGCCCAATCTGGTCAGGATGCAGCCTGACTCTCCCGTGGGGCTTCTCCTCCTTCCGCATCTTCTGGACTCCGGTCTCAACTAGCTCAAGCACTGGGGAAAAGAACCAGCTTTAATCAGGGGATGGAGACAGGATGGTGGATCTCATGGAGAAGCTTCTTTCACAGGGCAGAAGCAGCTATGGGAAAGGGGTGCTAACTAGGTCTCCTTGGATGAGAACATCTAAGCAAGAGGCCCTGGAGACCTCTGCCTTCTCTGACTTGGTGGGATGGCCAATGGCTCTCATGGAGATTGTCAAACAACATAGTTGGAGTTTGGCTCCCACACAAACCATCTTACCACTTTTCCTACTCATTCTCTCACAGATACACTTTTAGCTGCTGTCAGTACGAATAAGGTGTCAAATTAATTGGCAGTGGCTGAACAACAAATTCCTCTGAATTATTTTCAGAGTTCCCTTTAAGCAAGATTTATTGAGATGAAGAGAGTTGCAAGGATTACAATCATTCAAATATTTTCCATTGAAAAATGTAGACATGATTTCTTTGATTCCTGTACGTTATCTAAGTTGAAATAATTTGTGTCTACTTTGAAATAAAAGGAAATTTTACAATTCTTTAAATGTCATGGTGTTGTGTCTTATGTTTTTACAATTGTTCTGGCTGTGAGGTGCTCCTTTGTGTTCAGCTCTGGCCTCAGAAGGATAATGTAGCACTTGGGGATGAAGATGCAGCCCAGCAGACCAGAACTGGAGGCCAGGATGGAGAACACCTGCACAGCCACCATGTATTTCCCTTTGGTGCTCAGGTAGGTGGGCACAAAACTCACCCAGACACTGCAGAAGACCAGCATGCTGAAGGTGATCAGCTTGGCTTTGTTGAAGGCCCCAGGCCTGGCCAGGAAAGCCACCGTGATGGCAGCAAGGAAGCAGATGGCAGCAAGGAAGCCCATGTAGCTGAGGGTGACGTAGAACATGACAACAGCCCCTTTTTTGCATTGCAGGATGATCTCTCCAGGCTGGGAGTGGAGGTCAGAGTCAGGGAAGGGGGGAGAAGCTCCCATACAGATGGACCAGATGACAAGTTGGACAGCAGAACAAGAAAGGATGATGGAGTTGGCCAAGCTCTTCCCCAACCATTTCTTCACTCAGTTTCCTGGTTTTGCGGCCAGAAAGGCCAGCACCACCGTGATGGTTTTGGCCAAGAGAGAAGAAACGGCAACTGAGAAGATGAGGCTGAAGACCATTTGTCAGAGAAGGCAGGTGACTTTCCTTGGTTGGCCAATGAAGAGAGAAGAAGACAAGAAGCAAAGCAGGAGGGAGACCAGGAGGATGTAGGAGAGGTCTCAGTTGTTGGCTTTGACAAGGGGAGTTTCTCGGTATTTCATGAAGATGGTTAAGGCAAGGCCTGTGGTTAGGAAGAAGAGTAGGGCAAAAGAGACCAGGATGATGCCCAGGTGTTCTTCGTAAGACAGGAATGTTATAACTTTCGGGATACATTGGACTCTGTGTTCATTTGGATATTTATCATCAGGACACTTGGTGTATTTTCCTGTATCTGAGAAAGTCAAAAGGCAATATTTCTTTAATTATCTGTCATTTTACCTTTCAAGAAATACCTTTGTGGGAGAACAGCTGATAACAGGGAGAATTTCTGAGGTGTATTGGGTAAGAATTCCATGGGGGGGGGGGGAATAAGAAAATATCACTTTCTGAAATCTGTATAGGTAAGTTGTATGAAATTTGGGGAAGTCCTAGGACCTAAAGCAATTCCTGTCTTCTCTTAAGAAGCTTCATAGGAACCTACATTATTACAGGTAAATAATGAATCTGATCATCTTTCTAGGCAAACGTCCTGGGTCCTTCCAGGTGGCATTTCTCAGTACTCTGAACCCAGAGGATGCCTATCCTATGAAATCTAGGTGGCTGGTAGAGAAATGTCGCTTTACAAATAGCCTGAAATGGCTACCGGGAGCAGCTCTAACATGGGTGCAATGTGGTGCCCCCTTAACTGCCCACACCAGGCCTCTCCATCCAGGAATCGGTTGCTCTCCTCTCATTGGATGTTGACAAGATCCTTGATGCGGTTCAGAGGGAGTTTCTGAAGTGGCATCTAAGAAGGTTTCCACATTCTTCTGTCCATTGGATTACAGTCGATCTCTGACCAAAGGGCATTCTTGTATGAAATTAGGTAGGTCTAAATGTATTGATACCAAAGGTGCTATTCAGCAGGTTCTGACCAGTTTTGGAGAACCGATAGCAGAAATTTTAAGTAGCTCGGAGATCCGGCAAATACTACCTCTGACTGGAGTATCCTTCCCCTACCATGCCTACCAAGCCACGCCCACCAAGCCACGCCCACAGAACTGGTAGTAAAAAAGTTTGAAACCCACCACTGATTGATAGCATTTTGGGAGAGTAAGCATGTAATTAATGTACAGGTGATACTGAATCCATGAGGTAGGATTAATAAAATTAGAATAAAAGTTGTTATGAAAAAATTATATATAATAATGATGGGATATAAAGAAATAATATATTTTAAAAGGGATTTCCATGTTAATCTCAACTAGATATTTTACACCGACAAACTAATAAGAATTTGCTTGTTTCTTTATGCAAATGATAGATTGCCTGACTCCCAGTATTTCTAGATTGCTTGTTATTCAAAAAGATAAAATGAGTCCTAAAGGGTCCCCAAAGCCCCCTGTAGCCCCCTATCCCCCCAGGAGGGGCTCAGCCTCCCTCTGCTCAAGAGCCTGCAGGGCAGCCTGGCTTTCGTGGCTTCTGGAAGACCAGTCAGGGTGGGAGCCATCTGGAGCAGAAGCCCTGAAGGGTCTTGGGGGAAATGGAGGCCATCTTACACCAAAGGTCTCCATACAGACTAGTTTCATACATATTCAGCTTTACCTTTGGGCTTGTATTTTAACATGTCTTCTCTGGTGCAATGTGAATTTTTCTTTGAATTTTTGGGATGCCTATTTTGGGGCATCTTTTTTTACTCTTCTACAAATGTGTCAGATTTGAGGGTCTATTTTATTAATTAGAGCTCTAGATTCCCCTCCTGGAAAGCTGCAGTCTTCCTCTTCCAAGAACCAGCAGATGAACTGATTTCCTTCCTACTCTCTAGATTTACCCAGAGGTTCAAGCACTGAACTAGTTTCCTGCACCTTCTTATTTTTATTAGTCCTCTATTTTCTATGCTTTTTGTGAGTTCTCTTTCAACCTAATCACAATTCTGTATTAAGGGATTTCTCCCCCTCCCCTTTGAACCATTGCTGGGTTTATTTTTGGTTGGGGCTCTGGTTCCTATTTCGTTGTTTAACAACAACAACAATAACAAAAACAAACAAACAAACTCAAAAAGCCCAAAAGCTCTCCATCTCTGATCCTTCAAGAAGATATTTCTCCTTATGGCGGTTGATGACCTTAATTGCTTGATAAAACTTTTTATGCATCAATTTTGGGGGATGACATGACAAAAATCTGTTTCAGATGGGAAAAAGCAATGGACACAAGTCCCTCTAATTTCAAAGATCTTCCTAGAAAGGTTAAAATGGACACATCCAAATTAAGAAGCAAAAAAATGTTTTCCCTGGGAAACTTGTCCAATCTGCCTTACTTTTCTTTCTCTCCCTAGCTCTAATTTAAGGTCTTTGGGTTATTCATCACCTTAGATAAGAAACTGTGCATTTCGACAATAAACAAGGAAACAGTTAAGCTTCAATGTGTCTTTCAACATGTACTTTCATCAAAATGATCTGGATGAATCCATTTCTACCAGGCCTTCTATTTTCATTGGTGTCACCCACCTTCCTGAGTGGAGAAGGTCCCCTCCGGATAAGGAATGCAGTCATAGCAGCAAACTGGCTCTCCTTCCCGAGCCCTCTTGACAAATCCAGGAGGACAACTTTCCACACATCTGGACTGAGGCAGGGACTGAGCAGAAAAAGAAGGAATGCCAAAGCAAGTGTGTTAATACTCACCAAATGGACGTAGACATGGACATTAGCCCATTAGCATCTAGTCTTGTCTTAGATAAATTATGAAATCTCTCTCTAGTTCCAAATGGTTGTAGGAGACACAACTACAGGCAGGTTCTTCATTTACTGTAGTTCCTGCCTTTTGCTTCTGACATATCACATAGCAAGAAAGGACTTTTCCATGTAATAAAGTTTGGAGGGATGGAATCGAAAACAGATTTAAGCATTAAGTATTTGTTGGTTCTTCCTAATGACCCTATTAACATGTACTCCTCCCTTCTTTATGAAGCCATGATTTCAAAGTATGCTGATCTATTCCTATTAAATTTTAGAATTTATTACATTCAGAATACGTTTTAGATTTATTACATTTTTGTATACCAGATTTATTAAAATAGAGAAAACCTGTAATGAAGAAAGAAACCTTTGACCAGCAGAACAAGTAAAGATTTCTTCTTCTGGAGAATCTTCCCTCTGACAGTTGTCCAAAACAGTCTCCCAGTAACATACGAAGGAAAAATTTAGGCTATCAACTTTAAACTGGATGTTCTTTGTTTTATGCATATTTATTTGTTCAGTTCATGTAGCTGCCATGCTGGTGAAACAAGCATAAAACAAATTCTTTATTTTCTAGGAGGTGAGGTCATGAGAACGTGTCCCTCAAAATGTTGAATAATATTGAAGCCTGCAAATCAGTCAAGAAAACAATCAATTCCCACATTCAATTCTCACTGAAGGTCATCCACCGTGGCCATTAGGCTTAGCAGACTTGAAATGGTCCCTGAGACTTTGGAAAACAGAGAAAAGGAGCCAACATTTTACACACCTTGTTGAGCAAGTTTACCTGTAAAAGACCACTTTGGTTGACAATCAAAGCCTCTCTTTCAAAAGTCCCTGCAGGCTGGTAGTCCAACTTCATATCTGGGAGAACCGCCCAAGTCCTGAGAAGAAGAGCTGCCGCTATATCTCCATTTTGGTCCAAGTATAAATTAAAGTTGGAAAGGTTACAAAACTGATGCTTCGCCAGAAAGGGATGAAACTGAAATGAAAAGATCCAGAAATGTTAAAAGCAGAAATTCTGGGTTCTTATCTCATGTGTCTTTTCACATTTTTCACATTTAAGGGGCATGCATAAGTGCACCATCGTGCCTCCCATCCCTGTCCTATTGTCCCCATTTAATCGTACCTATTTTCTGTATTCTTACTCATGTAAGAATACTTATACCTATTATCTTGTAAGTGATTGACAAATCAAATAAATAAATAAAAATCTGAATCGTTCTTGCACATGATTTGCAGGTATTCTTAGTTGGAAGAAGAAGAGTTACTACTATCTTCAAAAGTGAGAAAGAAGGATTGAGCAAATATGTGTCAATCATATTTATCAATATAAAGCAAAATGGACAAAAATTGTCAATTATATAGAACAGTGCAGAGCATCAGAACATAAATGAACAAACCAACCAATAAAGATATTATTCATAAACTCCCTGAAAACTCCCTAAAATCTTCTGGCTTGGGGAGACCCCAACTCAAGTATCAGATCCCTCCGCAGGCATCACAAGGCTCTTTCCAGGAGAACAAGGAGGATTCCTGAAGATCAGGAGGAGTCTGGGAAACCCTTCTCCAGCTTAACACAACCTCTCCGTTGGAGAAGGGAGGATGGAGTCCCCTTCCAGTCACTGAAAGACATTAGGCAGGAGCCTAAGAGCGGCCCACTCTCTGTTATTCCAGAGAGTGAGACATGGAAAAATAATCCAGCCACAGGGAGGAGATTCTGCTTGAATGGGAGGAAAAATGTCTTAAAAGGAAGAAGCCATATTAAAGCGGAGAAGTTCCATCTCCCCTTCACTGATCCTTTTCCTGGAAAGACCGAGCAGCCTCAGTCAGAAAAAACTGGGGTTCTGGAAGAGATGAGAGGTTGGTCTAGATAGTCACGGGGTATGAAGGTAAAGTTCAACAATGATAATCACAAGCCTATAAAGCCAGGATTTCATTTGAAAATGCACATCTCCTTTTTACAATTAGCAGTGTTTAATATCTAAATATATCTATCCTGATGCCCACTCTTTGGAATATTACCCCATGAATGATTAAACTGGTCAAAGCCTTTGCCCTTTTGTACCACAAAGAGGCTCAGATTGTTCCCTCCATCTCCTTTGGATACTTTCCCCAAAATAACTAAGTTGGATGGATCCATATTGGGACCCCTTATCTGCCATGGCTGCAGCCTTGGAGCCCCCAACCTCTCTTCACTCTCCTTGCTTCTCCTTCTCAAAATGGAGGAATAGACACCATTCAAGGCCTGGGCCAGAGTGTTAATGAAAGTGTACAGATAGGAGTGATTTTCGATCCGGATCCTGTTCCATTTCCATTCAGTCTCCAGTGGGGCTTTCTGGGTGCATCTTCTCCGGCCCTTGACAGAAAAGGTGTGCTTTGAAAGAGAACAGCAGAAATAGTGATCTTCAATCTGGGGTTCCAAAAACAAATAGGGTTCAAAACGATCATATTTCTCCTTGTATTTCATCTGAAAAGTCCAAAAACTATGGACATATCTCAAAAGTCTCAGCTTTCGAATTGTCACATGACACAAGACTGTCAAAATCCAGAGTTTCCCTTCAACAGGTCCTGGCAGACGCCTGAGTGCAAAATGGAAAGGATGGATTCTGTCCAAAATGGAATCATATTCTAATAAGTGGACAAAGACATTGACTTGTCTCCACCTGGAGAAGGCATCTCTGAGGGGTGATGTGTGTCCAGTTGTTGAGAATTGTTGTGATATAACAACACAAATTCCATTCCCGACAAGCATAGGAGTGAAAGTCCTCATGAAATTCTCTCCCTTCTCTGTGTCTGGGACAAAGAGGCCGATCAGGGTCCATCTGAAATGGAGGAGCAGTTGGACGATTGCTGGGTACTGGATCCCTTCTTTGGGGAGCAACTGGTGGAAAAATGGGAATTTACTTTTATCACTCAGGGTCCCTGAAACAGGTTCAACACTGATCTGAAAAAGCAATGAGGAATGCTGTGTTATATTTGGAATTGGATCAAGTCCCAAATACTAGATATTAATAACTCCTTACCGGTTCTCATGAACATATTAGAATAATTTTACTGATTAGCCATTAAGTCATATCAAAATGTGGAATGCAGAACACAGAACATTAATAAGTCTGTCTATAAAACAGGATGCAAGAATAAATTAAGAATAAAACATGTACATTTCTGTATCACTCCTATAATTTATTACAATCAGACTCACATATCTGGATCTCAACTGAACTGTTTGCTGTATTATATATAATTTATGAAATTCTGACATCTTAGGGTATATATTATTTTAATATATGGATGCCAATAGGTCATTTGTATATTATCTGGTCCAAGGCACTGATGATCTCTCTCTTTCTTAGCTAATTGGCATTCCGATAGTAGATCTGTTCTCCAGTTGCATAAGAGGAGGTGAGAATGTGTCTCCTAATAGAATTGTGAGTTGTACAATCCAAGATGTCTTTAATTCAAAATTTGCAGTTCTAACACAGAGAATTTGGGAGACTTAACAGGTTTCATACCTTTAATTGTAATAATTTTATGCCCTGATTTTAGAAAAATTGAATAAATTCCCAATTGAGCTCTCAGGATATTATTTTGTCCACCTCCAAGATATTCTTCTGGTGCTATGATTGAGTTTGTTCTAATAATGATATGTATAAAACCCCAAAGCTCAGTTTGATGTAAGGGCTTGTGAGTAACTTTGAGATTATATATTGTAATAAATGAAAAAGAAAAAAGTGATTATTATTTTTAAAGTTCAAGCAATAAATTCACCTGTATCCTTTCTCTAAGTGGCTTCTTGGATAATGTGTGAAGCCATATCCAGGGTCAGTGAAGATTTCACCAGGTAAGGAAAGGTGTTACTTGCTCTGTTGCCTCACCATCAAAGAGGCATCTTGACGATGGTGTTGTATTCCAAAGACTATAACTTTTGATTTTGATTTATCAATAATCATTGAATTTCAGTAGTTTTCTTAACAGTCTACACACTCCAGTTTATATGATAATAATCTCATTTTATCAGCATTCTGATATGCATTTAGCACCTTAGGCATGTACACTTCAGGATCCTTCCTTAGTGCACAGAAGTCATTGATATCCAGACTGAAGAACAAGGGTTCAAATGTGTTCCTTGTCTTCCCCCTTAGTAAGTATCGATTCTCCTTCTCGTTGCCCCATTGAACTCAAACCTCCCTCTCAAACAGGGGCTGGAGAGAGGGCCTGGATCAGGGCCAACAGTCTGAGCACTATTTTAAGGACAATCCATTTCCTCCATAATGCTTCTGTTTAGTATATCAACTGCTACACTAACTTCTATAAAGCAACAAACTTTGGTTTGCCTGATTGAAGTGTGCTACTAGAGGAGTAAACATATTGCACAAAGTATATACCAACATCAAACATGGCTATAAGATTATACAATTACCACATTTGCGACAATCAGACCATATGTCACTGCTTTTAGCACCAGCGTACATCCCTCTTAGGAGATGGGCTCTGCCTATAATAAAGACAGTGAAATCTTGGCCAGAAGATGCTTCCCAACAACTTCAGGGTTGTTTTGAGAACACAAATTGGGATGTCTTTTACCACCCTGACCTTGAGGAGCACACTACAACTGTTCTGTGCTATATCAAACACTGCACAGATACTATCACTGTGGATAAATGTATTAGGATCTATCCCAATCAGAAACCCTGGATGACCAAGGAAGTCCAGCACCTCTTGCATGACAGGACCAAGGCCTTTAGGTCCGGTGATGAGGCAAGATACAGGGTTGCCAGAGGTAATCTGAAGAAAGGTATTCGGAAGGCCAAGACTGATTATAAGAGGAAGATTGAGGATAATTTTTATAGCAATAACATGAGGCAGGTGTGGCGAGGGATTCAACAAATTACAAACCATCAACCAACCAATGTCATCCCTGCTAAGGGGGATGCTTCATTGGCAGAGGAACTGAATCATTTCTTTGCTAGCTTTGAAGTGGAGACATCAGAGACAGATAAAACACAGCAACCAGCCAATTGTAGCCCCCACCTCATTGTGGAGGAACAGGAGGTGAGCATTCTGAGGGCTGTGGACCCTAGAAAGGTTGCCGGTCCTGATGGTATCTCTGGCTGAGTACTAAAAGACTGTGCTGATCAGTTGGCTGGAAGTCTTTACCAAGATCTTCAATCGGTCTTTATCCCAGTCCACTATTCCACCTTTTTTGAAGGCTTCCACTGCCAAAGAAGTTCCCTATCAATAACCTCAATGATTACAGACCAGTGGCACTCACTCCTATCATCATGAAGTGCTTTGAGAAATTGGTCTGCCGGCACATCATTTCTGGTCTTCCGCTATGTTAGGAATAACATAGGTTACCTAACGTAGTTTGGGTAAAATAATATATATAGACTATGATAGTGAATTTATGTGTGTGTCACTTTAATTGCAAAGCATGTAATTTTGGGTGCGGCTGTAAATTGCCATAAGAGGGAGCAAGAGAACTTGATTGATTGCTGGCTTACTGGATTGCTTGCAGACGATGATGGATTGATGGTTTGATAACTGCGTGTTTCTCTGCTGTTGCTGAAGGAAGAAAAGAGGTTTGACTTCTTCATATCTCTACTGCGAAGAGATATATTACAGGACTGATATTTGTAAGTTTACTGACCTCTTTTTCGACACTGGACTTTGCAACTGATTAATCCCTGGACGGACTGAACTAGTGTATGATATATAGACTGTTTGACTATGCTAAAAACTCTTTACTGGAATAAACTATTTAACTAGCACATTGTATCTGTTTTACTGAGTGTAAGCTACAAAAACGTTTATCTCACATATTTGCCTGCCTGCCTGACTGCCATGCAGGTTCTGCTAGGGTGTATATCCCTAACACGCATACATTTGATAAACACCAGTTTGCATACAGAAAAAATAGATCTACAGAGGACACTATAGCCATCACTCTTCACACCGCTCTGACTCATCTAGAACAGCAGGGGGACTACGTTAGGATGCTTTTTGTCGATTTTAGTTCTGCGTTTAACACAATTGTTCCACATAGACTAGTGTCTAAACTTCTGGACCTTGGGTTTTCTAATTCAATCTGCCTTTGGATTATGGATTTCCTGTCTGGATGCTCACAGAGGGTCAGATTAGGTAATCATACCTCTTCAGCCCTTATTCTTAACACTGGTACACCACAGGGTTGCATGTTGAGTCCCTTACTCTATACTCTTTATGTGCATGACTGCATTCCCACTCACGCTAGTAATACTATTGCTAAATTTGCAGATGATACAACAGTGGTGAGACTCCTCTGCAGGGGGATGAGTCTGCCTACCGAGATGAGGTGGACTGGTTGCTTTTGTGGTGTGGAGACAATAACTTGGTCCTCAACACCAATAAGACCAAGAAGCTTATAGCGGACTATAGAAGCAACAGATCAGACCTCCAGCCCTTGCTTATCAATGGAGCCCTTGCTTATCAATGGAGACTGAGTGGAGCAAGTGGACAGTTTTAAGTTTCCAGCTGTTACCCTAAAAGAGGACCTGACCTGGGGTGCTCACATTGCAGCCCTGGTCAAAAGGGCACAGCAGAGATTATGCTACCTGAGGCTTCTCAGGAAACAACAACTGAATGAAAAACTGCTGGTGACCTTCTACCGCTGCACTATAGAGAGCATTTTAACTTACTGCACCTGTGTATGTGTTCTATATTAACATTCTCCAAATCCTGAGTTCTGATTGGTCCACACGGACCGCAACCTGATTGGCTAACTAAACAACTGCGATTGGTGCACTAAGAATCTACCGTGATTGGCTGAGCCGATCACGGGAGAATCAAAGCGCTGTCATTGGCCGCCGAGCTGCCGGCCGGCTCTATAAGAAAAGCCGCGCGGCTCGCAGGTCCTGTACAGAACTGTATACTACAATAAAGAGCTGACTGTTCACTTTGGTCTTGCGTCTCTGTGGGAACCGATCTACCCAATCTAACAGTATGGTTTGCCAATTGCACAATGGCAGATAGGAAAGCACTCCAGAGGGTTAAGGTCATTGCCCAGAGGATCATTGGTTGCCCTCTCCCCTCTTTGGAAGAGCTTTATAACTCCCACTGCCTTAAGAAAGTTCAAAACATTCTCAAAGATCCATCTCATCCTGGGAACTCTTTTTTTGAACTATTACCATCTGGCACAGGGTACAGAATAATAAAAACGAGGACAAATAGGCTGAAAAACAGCTTCTAGGGGCAGTAGCTCTTTTGAATTCTGCTGTATAGTGCAGTGTTGGTGTGGTGTTGGTGGGGGTTCAGTTCAATGTGTGAAGGGTGAAGGATGTGTGTTTGTCTTTATTTTCATGGTCATGGTGATGATGTGCACTGAAGATGGTGTTTGATTTCATTGTACGAGGTGCAATGACAATAAACTAAACTAAACTAAACTAAACTAAACTGACATATTTTCTGATTAGATATTTTAAGACAAAGCTGTTGTCAATAATTGATTTCTTATACAAATTTATATAATTTTTAACTCTACCTAAAACTCTTATTGTTATGCAAAGAAGAATTCTTGCTACCTAATCTCAAGTTAACTTAAGAGGATCTTGGCATATATTTTAGCCACAACATCTGTTAGCCACAATATCTGTTAGACAATGCCTATAATTCCTAGACTCCCTGTTCACTAATAGGGTGAAAGTAGCTCTTGAACTATATGTAGAAGATGATTGCATCTATTCCTCACCGACCACCACCTCACTCAGTTTATTATATTGAGCAAAACACACACACAAACCTGTGGAACTTTGTAGGTGCCTCCTAAGGTTGACATCTGGATGGAGATTTCCCTGTAAGCCCCATCAATAAGAGCCAGAAGGTTCTCCTTCCCTCCACAGCTGTAGTTGGGGACATTGGCTTCTCCAGTAGATAGAATGTCCAGCGGAATTTAAAAGTAAGTGAAATGAAATAAGAAGAACATTAGAAATGCAAATGGAGGGAATGCAAACCCATCACCTGAATGGCTTCCAAAGCTGACACTTACATACGACCAGAAGGCATAGAAGGAGGACTGTTAAAAGGCAGCATTATATGCAACATTTTTGTCACAGTGTTGATCATAGCAATGAGATGGTCTCCTAGGTAGTAATAGCTCCATGGACTGTTTCCATCCTGCTGCTCCAAACGCAGCAGGCACTTCCTTCTATGCTTCCCAGAGACCGGCTGGGACACCAGCAGCATCAGAACAACAAGCAGAAGGTCCATAATTCATAAGGGTGAATCAATTCTGCTCCCAATTCTTTACAAAAACCACAGGAAGAGGTAGGAGAATTCAAAGCACTCTTACAAGAGGGAAACGTTAGTGGTTTTCCTGATTCAGTAAGAGACAGTTCAAGCTTCACCTGGAAAAGAAAGAAAAGTACATTGAAGAGCACAGCCCCTGCCTGTCTGAAAATGTCTGTCACACAGGTGCTTCTATCCTTTTTTTGATGCAAAATCCCTTCCATGTTGCTTCAGTCTGGTGTTTACCTGAAAGGAAGTCACTGGAGAAGGAACAGAAGAGGTCTCAAAGGCTGGATTGGTGACAAGGGGAAGGAACTTTTTCCTCTGGGGACACTGACCCTGGGGGTCCATGTGAGGAAGGTAGCTGGAAAAAAAACATGTTAATGAAAAAAACACAGAGACACCCCTGGGGACTCTGTTGTGTGTTGGTTGTGTCAGGACATGTCCAGAAAGTGAGGCTGGATGAAAATAGTTCAACAACAAGGGAATTGACTTCCGCTGTCCTTCAACATGGCCTCTAGTCTGCAGAGACATCTGTGAGGAAGGTCAGCCAGAGCGATGGAGTTTGCTGACACTCTAGTTGGTGGCACTTAACTCTGGTGCTGCCTGTCTTCTGACACCAAGGAAGCCTTGCGCCCTGCCTAGTATTAAGATTTCCTTTCAGCTCAGAACTTCCTAGGTTAATCCTTAAGTTGGAGCCGATTTTAAAACGGCCTGTGCCTGAAGTGAAATTACATTCCCCATCTTTCTAACAATAAAAACTGTCAGCTGGGAGCTGACTAAGAGGCAGGAAAGGGGCATCCTATGAACTGTAATATCACTGGGTGCCTAGGGAGGAAGTTATAGTGGGTGGAGGGTTTTTCCCCTCACTTTGCCACTCTATCTGTGGCCCTTCCATGCTCAGGTAGGACACTCGGCTCTTTTCCATTCTGAAGTTAATTGTTTTGTTAGTAAACAAACTGCAAGTGCTGTGAGGTCTGCAGCTGAGACCGTGGAGGGGCCCTCGGTGGGGTGGAGGGTGCAGACTTACTTTTTGCCAGCTAGAAGAACAGCGTTAGGGAGAAGTGGAGTTCTGGGGGTGGACTTGGTGACATTCCCACCTTCTGTGAGGTTGTGCAGTGAGCCCTTTCCCCAAAAGGCCCCCAAGGGCTTGTTTGGAGGCTCCCTGTGTTCTGATTGCGATCAGTTGTGGAGGGACGACGTGTCTCACCTGCACGAGGGATGTTTGTTGGTCCACCTTGGCCTACAAGGGAGAGCTGGAGGGCTAAGTTACAGGGAGCTGAGGGGTACGCCGGGGTCTGTCCTTGTGGTGAGGAGAACGGAGTCCGGTCCCAGGTCCTTTCCTTGGATGTGGCCCCACTGATCGTCCTTTCCCAGCCGCTGGAGGGAGAGACCAAGACCCAACTCCAGTCCGGGGTTCCAGGGCTTTGGGAGTCTGGAGCCTGCTCTTTGGCGGTTCAGAAAAGAAGAAGAGGGGGGAAAGGAAAGAAAAGCTGTTGGTGGCAGAGGCCGGGTTGCCTGGGACTCCAGGGGGCCCACGAGTGCCCTCGTGCCAAGGGAAAGATGTCAGAGTATATTCATGAACTGGAATAGAGCTTGTAACAAGGTAAGCCAATGAATAGGTGTAGCAACTAACTCAGCCAATGAGGACTGTTTGGAAACTGAAACTAGAAGTAGCCTAGGCAAGGCTCTGTATTAAGCTCTGCAACTCTGCAGCTATGTGAAGCTCTGAGTCTGTCTATTGAAGATGAAACCTACTTGCTTGCTTGCTTGCCTGCTGAGCTAAAGTGAAACTGATGTCTCTTACTGTGCTCTTGAGTTGCTACTTGCAACATGTTTCTGTCTGAGTTTGCTCCACGTTGGAGAAATCTACAAATGGTTTGTAAAAACTACTTATTATGTTTATGAAGATGTTAAATGAAGCCTCAGCCATCTGTGTTTATTTTTCTGGTGCTGAATTAATGCTGCAAAACCCAAGAACCCCCTTGGCCATGGGAGGGAGGGAGGGGATCTGCTCCAGGGAGACCGCGGCCCCTCCAGGCAACAGCCTCCGAAATGCCCAAAGCTCCTCCTGGGCCCCCGAGATGGGGGAGGCTGAAGGGGGAGCTGCTCCTGTGGATGCCCAGGCTGCTGCTGGGTCAGCCTCTGCCTGTCGGGAAGTCCAGGGAAGAAGGGGAGAGGCTCCGAAAAGTGCCCGATCCTGATTCTCATATCCTCATGAAGAGGCCCTCACAGGAAAGGCTACGGAAAAGAAAATGGCCACTGCTGGGCCAGCTTCAGGGTTGGCACTCGCGGCCTGTAGAGGCCAGGCTGCTGACCGCCCCCTACAGGCAGTCAGAGGGACAGCTAAAGACCCAGCAGAGGAAGGACCCTGAGTGCTGGCTGTGGAATTCTGGGAGATGGAGTCCACACATATTCAGGTGGCTAAGGTTGAAGAAACATGCTCTTCTAGTAGACCCTGCACTGAGCAGTTGGACAGATCCCCTCTGAGGTCTCTTCCGACTCAATTTTTCCATTATTCTAACTGCTTTCCTCTTTGTGGAGGGCAAAAGAATCCTCTCCAAAATGGGACTTTGGGCAACAAATGGAGGATGCGGGGTCTTTGCCCAGCTTTAACTGTACTTCTCACTGCCTGTGGAAAGCAGGTATAACTTAAAGGCCAGATCATAGACGACCCCCTACAGGCAGTGAGAAGGACAGCTAAAGCTGGCTCGGGCCCTGCAGTGTCCACCGCCATTTTGTGGTGGGAATCTCTAGTAAAAAGAGGGAAAGGAGGAAATTGGTTGCAGCTGGAATTGTGTTTGTGGGGGGTTGTTTTTTGTTTGCTTTTCATCCTTTTTTAACCATGTTCTGTGCATGAAATCCTATCTCTTCTTTTGGCACCTTGAATAAAATTGATCTTGGCTTAAATCCTGGAGCTTCCTCCTGGCCTTCTTGCCCCTCCTCAGGTGGGCTGAGCTCCTGACCCCCAAAGCCAGGCCTGGGTGGGGGAGGGCCTCCCATCTGATCCTCTCCTGGGTCCCCAGAGGGCTGGTTGGGGGGAGGGAGAAACTTGGGGGGGTCAGGAAGGGGACCCCATGGGCCAGTGGCTCTTTCCCCCACAGCACTGGGGGGGGTCTCAGCACTGAAGGGCCTCCAAGGAGGGGGAGGGTCAAAAATGGGATCCCCTCCTCTCCAAGGGCATGTGGGGCAAGAGGGGGACATTGAAGACTGGAGGGTCACCAGGGAATCAAGGATTTTGCCCTTTTTATAAAAAGAATGTTTCTCCTCCTTGTCACCCAGCAGAGGACACACACACCAGCCAAGGGGTTTTAATTTTACTCCTAGCAACTAGGAACAATGGATGGGTGAGAAAGTCAGCTGAGAAGCCACCAACTGCTTCAGATCATATCCATATACCACATTTAATGTCCCTTCCCCACCACCATCCCGTCAGAGCTGAAGAAGCTTCTGGGAGGAGAAGCAAAACATCTTCAAGGAAAAACCAAAAAGTCCAGCTGCCTCCTGGAAAAAAAAAGCACCTTTGGGACAACCAGGACCTGGATGGCTGAGAATCTCCATAGACATATAACTCGCTTAACCTGGTCACTTCACCTATGGTTGCATTCCCTCTTGTAACTTTTCACCATGGTTTGTTTTCTGAGGTTGAGCCTGTTGGTCGAGGGGTCAATCATGGGAACCCCAAAATACATTAAATCAGTTCGAAGCAAGATGAACAAGAGTTGACAAATGGAACAAGCTGGGACACTTTTCTTCCTGCAAGGACCGTATTCCCACAACCTAGGCTGAGGAAATAATCTCTCGGCCACCCTGAGACACAACACAGGTCCAGGGGCAGCTTCCTGAGAGCCTTTAACAAACCACGGATGGTGGTAGCTGCTCCCTCTCCTCTCCCCCTCCTCTCCCCTGAGGCAAACCCAGAAATCAGGCTGCGGAGATTCCCAACTGAGAAGGGGCTTCCTCCCTTCTGGGCACAACCAGCCCTCAGTGAGACATGGTAGAGGATATTGTGAAGGAGAGCAACCTTGTTACACATCAGCCTGACATTCAGAAGGAAGAGCCTGAACCCAGAGCCACCTAGGACCCGATAGCCAGGCACTGGGAGGAGAATCTGAGGGACATGCAGCGGACCATCCTCTGCTCCTCAAGATCAAGAAGGACCTGCCTATTCCCTCAACCTCTCCCTCTCGCTCAGCCCCCAGTTCTCCCTTCTTGGCCAAAGTGGACACGTCCATGTCTCCCCCTCCAGATAAGAGACACAAATCCGTTATCAGTGGATCCAAATAATTCAGCACCCCAACGGCACCTTCCTAGCCCTTGGAGGTCTTTTGTGGAGATTCACACACAGAGCCTCGGAGATGGGGGTGTCGCAAGGGTACCCCCACCAAGTCCATCCACACAAGTGAGGGAAGGGCCACCAATCCCCCCAGACAATTTTCCTGGGTGGATGTGACAAGAAATCAGTTCACACCGTCCACCACACTGTGATCTCAGCTACAGACCTGACAGCACCCAGTTTGTCTCATAAACGGATGAACTTCAGAATGGAAAGGAGCCAAGTGACCTACATGAATACGGAAAAGCAACAGGTAGAGTGGTAAAGAGGTCAAAAAAATTCTACCCACTCTATAAATTTGTCACTATTTGCTCAATGATATAGTCCATAGGCTGTCAATTTCCTGACTATTTGTCAGTTCTCATCCAAAAATGGATACCACTAGTAAAGATGGAAAATGTAATTTCACTTTGGGCATAAACAATTTTAAAACCAGCTCCAATATAGGATTCATGTCTGTAGATATATTATGAGAAAATCTCCAACAGGCCCTACTCTAAACTTTAGGAAGTGTTCAATGTTTGTTGCTTTCTTGGCGTTAGAAGACAGGCAGTACTAGAGTTAAGGGACATCAACCTCGAGTGGCATCAAAGTCCATAGCTCTGGTGACCTTTCCTAGCAGACTCGGGAGACAAAAGTTCATGTTGAAGGCAGTGGTGGGATTCAATTTTTTTTACTACCGGTTCTGTGGGCGTGGCTTGGTGGGCGTGGCAGGGGAAGGATACTGTAAAATATCCAGTCAGAGGCAGTATTTGCTGGTTCTCCGAACTACTCAAAATTTCCGCTACCAGCTCTCCAGAACTGGTCAGAACCTGCTGAATACCACTTCTGGTTGAAGGACAGCAGAAGTCAGTTCCCTTATTATCCAGATCTCTTCCTCCTGCATCACTTTCTGGACATGCCCTGACAGGAAAGATCACAACCGCTACAGAACAGAGCCCCCAGTTGTCTTTCTGTGGGTTTGCACTAACATGTTTTTTTTCAGCTAAGCCTCCTCACATGCATCCACAAAGAACTTTAGGGTCCCCAGGGGAAAAGTTGCTTCTCCCTGTAGTCATCGCCATCCCAGTTTTCTGCTACTTCTCCAGTGACTCTCTTTGATGCAAACATCAGACTGAAACAATGTGAAAGTGATCCTTCATCAAAAAAGGATAAATATCTTAGGTCACATTTGTATAGCATAAGTTTTCAGACAGACAGATGAAGCATGGAATGTGTCTGTCTGAATCAGGAAAGACACTGGAAAGTTCACCTTGCGAGAGTGCTTTGAATTCTATGAATTTGTCAATATTTTTCTTAAGAATTGGCAAGGGGATTGATTCAGCCTCAAGAATTATGGACCTCCTGCTTCTGCTTCTGCTGGTGTCCCAGCCAGTCTCTGGGAAGCTTAGACTGAAATGCTCGCTGAGTTTGGAGCAACAGGATGGAAACAGTCCGTGGAGCTATTACAGCCCAGGAGACCATCTCATCACTATGATCAACACTGTGACAGAAATGTCACATATACTGTTCCCTTTCAACAGTGCTCCTTCTAGTTCTTTTAGCCATTCGTAAGTCATTCAGGGTGGTGGAGTTGCATTCCCTCCATTTGCATTTCTATTACTCTCCTTTTTTCTGATTTCATTTGCTCCTATATTTCATGACCTATTTAATTGCCTGAATGGTTTGGGTTTCCATGGGTCTCCTCTTTTGTCTTACTTTATGGAAGAGACTCAAATCCAAAGATGGAGCTGAAAAAATTGTGAAGGAAGTTGCCATTATTTTCCTCTCCCTGTACAATCCTGGGTTCATCACTTGACTACTGAAATAACTGATGATTGGTTTTGGATCAATGTTGGCTTAAGGCTCAGTAGGCTTGTGGGGACAAAGAAAATAAATTTTTAAAAAGGAGCTTGTTGTTGCTGTTGATGTTATTAACATAAAGATTTTTATTTTTCAGTAGGCTTTCTTTTGGGTTCATAGAAAGACTACGTTTCATTTTTGCCATTCAACTGATCAACAAGAATCAACAACTCCTGTACAATCTCACACTTGGCTACAACATCCATGACAACTCTTTGAGCACTTTACGCACTTCAGATGCCTTGCTGGACATCCTCTCCACTGGAGAAGCCAATGTCCCCAACTACGTTTGTGGAAGGAAGGAGAACCTCCTGGCTTTTATTGATGGAGCTGCCAGGGACATCTCCATCCAGATATCAGTATTAGGAGGTGCCTACAAAGTCTCTCAGGTTTGTGTGTGTGTGTCTTCATCTATTCAAGTGAGTAGGATAGTGGTGGGTGAGCAATAACTCCAGTTGTATCTTCTCCATGGAATTCAAGAGTTGATTTTCATCATATTAGTGAACATGTCTGTTTTTTTTATCCTATTATGTTAGTGTTCAAATTCATCATAAAAGGCCAGAAGAGCAATAAGGTCCCTGGAGAGAACTTTCCAGTAGATGCTCAAAAATATCCCTAGTTGTGGGTTCTTTACTGGCATGTTCATTTCACATACCATACCTGCCACATCCAGTTGGATTAAAGTAGGAAATAGTAGTGATTATGTATTTAAAAACAGAATATAAAGGTCTCTAGCAATTACAGGCCAGTTATTCTAATAAATATTGTGACTAAAACTTATACCATGTTCCTCTTAGGTAAACTTGAGTTTGGGTAGAAGAGAAGGTGCATTTCTTAGAGAAGAGTAATAAGGTTAAAATTAAAAATTATATAAATGTGTATATTAAACAATGCAAAGGTTAATAATCTAATATTGACAACAGATTGTCTTGAAATATCTAATCCCAAAATATTTCAGTCTGGTAACCAGGGTTTGCTGGTTACATAGATGTTAGTGCAGCATTTGAAATAGTAAATGGAGAAATACTGTGGAGGAAATTGATTGCCCTTAAAATGGAGCACAGCCCTTTCTCCAAGCCCTATTTGAGAGGAAGGTTTGGGCTCTATGGAGTCATGAGAAGAAGGATCACTTTTTCCCATGGAGTAAGACAAGGGGGCACATTTGAACCATTCCTATATGTAGTCTACATTAATGATTTATCATTGATATTATGATAAGTACTACTTATCAGTAATAATGGATCCTGAAGTAGACATGTCTATGGTGATAAATACAAATTGGTACAGACTGGTTTACACTCTCAATATTTATTATTATCACACTTATAAGTTGGATTGTATAGATTGTTAGGAAAGCTTGACTCCCACTGATATAATCATTCAATGATTATTGATACATCAAAGCAAAAGATAAGATCTTTGGAAGACAACATCACAGCCATGAGATGTCCAATTGATAGTGAGCCAACAGAGCAAGTAAACACTTCACTGAGACGGAATATTACTTTCCACAGCATCAAAGGAGACACTTTTAAAAAGCACACTAGTGAATTTACAGCTTAAACTTTAAAAGAAATATAGCTATCCAGCTTTCTTTCCATTTATTAAAGTATATGATACCAAAGTTACTGCCAAACCATTATATCAAACTGAAGTTTGGGCTTTAATATATATCACTACTAGAACAAACCCAATCACAGCATTTGAAGAGTATCTTGGGGGTGGATAAAAGGATTAAACAGCTGCCCTCAAAGCTGGATTGGGAATTTACACAATTTGCCCTTTGTCTAAACCAGTGCACATAATTATAAGTGTACAATTAACACATGGAATGATAGCTTTCCAAAATTCCTTGTGTTAGCAATGTAAAATTTCAGTTAAAGACAACTTGGATTGTACAACTGACGAATTATATTAGGATACGTTACCTTTCTTTCGTATAACTGGAGAACACACCCATTATTAGACCATAGACATGTCTAAGAATGAGATGAGTATCTTGAACCTCACAAATGACCTATTAGGATCCATTTATTAAAATAGCATATATCCTGGGCAATCAGAATTTAAAAAAATACCTCTGATATAGCCCATTATTTGAGCAAAACAGTTAAGTAGAGATCTGGATATGTGAGTCTGATTGTGGTAAATTGTAGGACGATGCTGAAATGATTTATATTCTTTATTCTTAACTTATTCTTGTATTCTGTTTTTATACATATATTTGATAATGTTCCGTGTTCTACATTATGCATTTTAATCTGGCTTAATGGCTATAATAAACTAACTATACTAATGTGGTCATGAGAACCGGTAAGGAGCTATTAAAATCTAGTGTTTGGGACTTGTTCTGACCCCAAATATAACACCACATTCATTGCTTTTTCAGATCAGTGTTGAACCTGTTTCAAACACTCTGACTGATAAAAGTCAATTCCCTTTTTCCACCTGATGCTCCCAAAACAAGGGATCCAGTACCCAGGAATTGTCCAGCTGCTGCTCCATTTCAGATGGACCCTGATTGGTCTCTTTGCTTCAGACACAATGGAGGGAACGAATTTCATGAGGACTTTAACTCCCATGTTTGTCCAGAATGGAATTTGTGTTGTTATATCACAACAGTTCTCAACAACTGGGCATACAGCCTCCCTCAGGAGGCCCTCTCAAAGTGGAGACAAGTAAATGTCTTTGTTCACTTCATGGAATATGATTCAATTTGGGACAAAATTCTTCCTTTCCATTTAGCACTCAGGCATTTTCCAGGACCCATTGAAGGGAAAATCTGGATCTTGACAGTCTTGGGTCATTTTGCAATTAGAAGGCACAAAATTCTTAAATATGTCCATAGTATTTGGGCGTTTGCTTTTCAGTGGAAATTTAAGCAACTATATCATCTCCTTGAACCCAATTTATTTGTGGAGCCCCAGGTTGAAGATCATTATTTTTACTGTTCTCTTTCAAAGCACGTCTTTTCTGTCAAAGGCCGGAGAAGATGTACCCAGAAAGCCCCACTGGAGACCCAGGAGAAAAGGAACACAATGTGGGTTGCAAATTACCCCTATTTGTACAGTTTCATTAAGACTCTGGTCCACGCTTTGAATGCTGCATATTCCTCCAGTTCCAGTAAGAGAAGCAAGGCAGTCAAAGAGAGGTTGGGGGCTCCAAGGCTGCAACCATGGCAGGTAAAAAGGACAGACTTAAATTATGAGTTCTATTTTTCCCCCAATTCCTCATATAAAAGTCTTAAAACAATGGTTTTATTCTATACGTATTTTAAGATTCTTCTGGATTGAAACATAACTCTAGTTCCCATATTTTTGCATTATCACTAGTCAGCCACATATAATTAAAAAAATACCTTCTTTATAATTAAATTTCCAACAAATATTTGAAACACTATATATCTCTGAAAATACATCAGGTATTAAATACCACAGTACATCATTGTCTACAAATTCACTAGAAATTTACCATAATTTTATTAGTATTCAACATAACATTCCAACAGATCATCTTAAAGATCTTCTCAAGGCTTATCTCTCATCCTTCTTCCAGTGCATCAGTAACAAAATTATCAAATTATATGACTGTTTATCTAATAAATTGGTTACTACTACCAGTTTATTATAAGCAGTGATCAGTATACATACATAATGGTATCAACAAAGTATAAAGGACACTTTAATGAGAGATCTGCATTGGAGCTCCCATCCATTGTTCTTATATGGGATTCCATCGTTTGTCAAGTCTAGATTGCTGAAGATATTTTTCAGATATTTTTCTATTGGGTTTTATTTATGCACATCTATCTCTACCGTATTGCGAAATTATATTTTTTTCTGAAAGCTGTGATTTTTTTTAAAGTGATCTAACTAGCTTTATCTAAGAATTGGAATAAATCATCTATCATAATATCATAATCTATTGGGTCAATCTGCTTGTATTAATGAATATATTGAAAAATAGGTAATCAAGGATGAATTATTATTCATATCTCCCCAGTTCTCCAAGAAACAGTGAAAATATTTTGAGTACAATTTTTAAGATAGTCATTTTCCACTTAGTTATCACACCATCCAACCCCTCACTTAACTTGGTTTCTAATCATTACTTCATGAAATAGTATGTTAATACTTTAATGAAAGCAGGCTATTTTAAAAGCATTCCCACAATCTATTAACAAACTGTAATGATTCGTGGGGATGATCTTGGGGATGAGTGAAGAGATGCTGACTAGAAACGATCAGATAACAGGGAGGGGAGCCCTCAGCTGCATAACAGGCAGAGAAAGAAACTCAGAAGATTTTCTGCCTAACATTTCCCTGCATAAAAATTGGTGGGAGATTTCTGCTTTCAGACTTGCAAGATTCTGTTAATGTGGCCTTACAATCAATTAGAATTAACTCCTCTGATCATGTTTCCCATCTGTTTACCTGGGAGAAGATTAACCTGGGAACTTACTTCTAGATGAATCCATTCTGTTGTCTTCAAGGAGTTTATGAATAATCTTTTTATTATTTGTTTCTTCAGTTGTGAGTGCTCTACAATGTTCTATATAATTGACAAATTTTGTCAATCTGGTTTCATCAATATATGATTGACAAATTTTGCTGAATCATTTGTTTTTCACTTTTTGTGGTAACTCTTGTTCTCCCAACTAGGAAAACTTGCAAGTTAGATAACTGTGGAAGTAAAGTTCAAAAGTGAAAAGACCACATGAGATAAGAAACCAAAATTCTTGCTTTTAATATTTCTGGATCTTTCCATTTTAGTTTCATCCCTTTCTGGCAAAGAATGAGTTTTGCAATTTTTCCATCTTTATTTTGTACTTGGACCAAAATGGAGAGGTAGCAGCAGATCTGAACATCAGAACCTGGGTGGTTCTCCCCAGTTTGGATCACATTTATCTGCACCCAGGAACTTTTGAAAGAGGGAGACTTATTATCAGTCAAGATGCTCTTTTACGGTTAAAGTTGCTCAATAAGGTGAGAGAAATTTTGGTATCTTTTCTCTGTTTTCCAAAGCCTGATGTCCCATTTCCAGTGGGCAAAGCCTAAAGTCTCCAGGGTGGTTGGCCTTCCATGCCAGTTGGTGTCTTCTAATGGAAGTTCTTCAAGAGACAGGACCCCAAGTGGAGTGGCTTTCCCATGTTTTATGGAGAACTTTCAAGATCTTACTGGTCAGAGGTTTCTTTCTTCATCATAGTTTAATTTCGTATTTAAAAAATCTAATGGAATGAAAGTTTCCTAAATCTTTTACAGTAAACTTTATACTCAGTTTTAATATGACTACATCATCATACTTAAATCTTTTTTCACTTCAGCCCGATAGACTTTATTAAATAGAAAGTACTTTATTGTATTGTTAAATTCCAAAAGCAAAAGGGAGGAACTAAATGAAGGATCTGCCAGTTGTTCTACCTCCTGCATCTGTTTAAAAGTAGTCAGAGATTTCTTATTTACCTCAGTGAACCCAGAGACTGTTTGGCTAATGTTTTTTTTTTTTAAAAAAAAACAAATTTTATTAATTTTTACAAAACAATACACAGACAAACAAAGCATGGAATGTAATAACATAAAAGATCTTTTCTGGAAAAACCAATAAAAAATCTTATTTAAAGACAGAATAATTCCAAATTATCACATTTCCATACAAGCACAATTTAATATATATATTTACCTTATCTGTTCAATTTCATATCTTATCCCAGCTTCTCTTTATTTCTCCCTTTCCTTCTATTATTCAAATTATATTTCTTTTACTTTAGATTGTATACATTCTTTATATCCATCTGTCTTATTTACAATTTCATTATTCTCTTCCAACGTTCTTCTTACATTCTTCTAAGATTTTATTAATTCAAACATGGACATACAAAACACAAAACATAAATACCTAAAATTTCTTTTTGGAAAGCGGCTTACCCCGGGTTACCTCTTTTTATACAGACATAAATCAAATTCATACTCAGTTAAAATACTGTTTCATATCTTAATTAACATTCTGTATTTTCTATATATTTTCTCTCCTCTATTCACTCTCATAATTCTATTATATTTATTTCATCTCATTTTAAATAATTATACTTGTATCTTTTGTCTGTTCTCTTCAATTATCTATTTATCTTTTCTTTCTAATACAATATTTCTCCTGTAATCACTGGTTGAAGTATGACAACTTTTTATCTTTCCCCTAGATTTGACACTTGAAATAATACATACTTTCCATACTGATTCTGCTTAGCACAGTACTACATTTTAAAATAATAAAACAAAAATAAAAAAGGGATTGAGTTTATAGTATGATCAAAACAATATTCCATAGAAAATTAAACTCTATTATTTACTCTTAAACATTTTATATATTCCCTTTAATACATTATTAACTCATAATATTTCAGTTTTCTAACTCAGCTTCAAATACTAATATCTACAATACAATCTTATGTACTTTTGCAGAATCATATATTTTTTTAATTTAAATTTTACCCTTTATCTCTGAAAAAAACCTTTTTTTTAGCATCTTGTTTTAAACCTTTATGGCTTCTCTTTCCTTTTTCCCTTCCTTTCTTATCAATTCTGGTCTTTTGGCCCCCATCTCTCAAATTCCACTTTTTTGATCTTCCCTCTCTGTTGTGTTTCTCTTTTCTGTTGCTTTCTGGCATTGTATCGATTTTTCATCTTATTTTCCCCTTTCTTGGTTGCTTTTTTAAGTTCTGAATTCTCCATTTTCTTCCCCCCCTTGTTCTTTTCAGCTATAACTTTTTGTCCATTAAAGATGGCTTCTCCTTCTTCATCCCAGTCCTCTTGTTCTTGTATTTCTTGGTAAGTGGAAATCGCCATTTCCAGAAAACGAAAGATAGATCCAAAAGAGCCCTTGCCTTCTTGTTCCTCTTCTTGTAGCTTTTGAAATTCCATTTGTAATTCTTGCACAGATAATGCCATTTTTTATTTTTTGTATTTTTAAAAGAGCAACCCAAATGTTTTTAGTCTTTCAAGAAATAGTTCCCCCAAAATCCCAAAGTCACAAAGTCACAATGCAATCCAAATCAGAACAAACTGTTCCATTAACACTTTCTTCTTCTTCTTCTTCTTCTTCTTCTTCTTCTTCTTCTTCTTCTTCTTCTTCTTCTTCTTCTTCTTCTTCTTCTTCTTCTTCTTCTTCTTCTTCTTCTTCTTCTTCTTCTTCTTCTTCTTCTTCTTCTTCTTCTTCTTCTTCTTCTTCTTCTTCTTCTTCTTCTTCTTCTTCTTCTTCTTCTTCTTCTTCTTCTTCTTCTTCTTCTTCTTTTTCCCTCCTCCTGGGGTGAGATTCAATTAGACAGTTTCAAAATGATTTTTAGAAGCCTTGTTGTCATTAATTTCTAATCTTATAAACTTCAAGCAGTCTTCTTCAATAAAGTCTTAGAATAAGTTTTTTTACCTCTTCCTTCCCACTTATAGCAATAAACTTTTAAGTTTTAATTCCAATGTTCCAAAATCTTTTATCCCCTTGGCTTTAATTTTTAGGTTTATTTACCTTCTTTGCCCAAGCAGGTTTTCCAAGTTTCCATCAGTAGGGAAGGAGAGTGAGAAAAAGTAACTTTCCCTTTCACAACTATCTTCCGCTGCTTGCACAGTCTTTCTGGGAAGCAATGTAGCAATAAAAAAGGCAAGTTTCCAGGTTTTAAAGGCTCCTCTTTGTCCTGGTTCAGCCAGAGAAAACTTTCACTTTCTTCCTCCTGTGCAATCTTGTCCAGCTGCAGGCTTCTTTGTGGCGGCCATTACCAACCGCCGCTCCACCGCCTTGGGAAAAGGGGGTTTTGCCAGCTGGGGAGGGGGTCTGCGACACCCCCAAACCCCTGTCCAGGTCCCCCTGTCTTCAGCTGCCTCTACGGGGCAGCTATATCCTCCAAATCCAAATGGATCGGAGGCACCTCGGCAGCAAGCGCAGCAGGGATCGCGCAGTGTAGCAAATCCCTGCCGCTGCTGAAGCCTTGCAAACTGGAAGCCACTGTTTGGCTAATGTTTTGTCTACCTCCATTTCACCTAGATGGAGAGTCCTAATATATTTTCTTTGGCATTCCTATTTTCTCTGCTCAGTCCCTGCCTCAGTCCAGATGTGTGGAAAGTTGTCATGCTGGATTTGTCAAGAGGGCTCGAGAAGGAGAGCCAGTTTGCTGCTACGACTGTGTTCCTTGTCCGGAGGGGACCTTCTCCACTCAGGAAGGTGGGTGACATCAGAGGCAAGGAAGGTTTTGTTTAACTGGATCCATCCAGAGCATTTTCACAAAACACATGTTGAAAAAAACACATTGAAACTTAACTGTCTTCCTGCTTATTTTCAAAATGCACAATTTCTCATCTAAAGGGAAGACTTATCAAAAAGATCTTGAAGAAGCAGCTAGATAGGAAGAAAGGCAGATTGTGCAAACTTTACAATTTCCAGGATAATTCTTCAATGCTTTAGTTTGGATGTATACTTCCATGGTTTTTTTCCAGTAACATCTCACTTCTTTGAAACTTTAGGAATTGTCTTAGGTTCCTTGCTTTTCCTCATCTAAAGCAGACTTAGCAATAGCAATAGCATTTAGTGCTTTACAGCCCTCTCTAAGTGGTTTACAGAGTCAGCATTTTGCCCCCAAGAATCCGCGTCCTCATTTTGCCCATCTTGAAAGGATGGAAGGCTGCATCAACCTTGAGCTTGGTGAGATTTGAACTGACAAATTGCAGGCAACCAGCAGTCAGCAGAAGTAGCCTGCAGTACTGCACTCTAACCTGCACCACATTATATCATCCTCCAAAATGATATTGCACCACATTATATCATCCTCCAAAAATTATGTATAAAAAGTTGTATATCATATACATTTATAGCTTTTTGGATTTTTCAGATACAGAAAAATGCACCAAGTGTCCAGATTATAAATATCCAAATGAGGAGAGAGTACAATGTATCCCCAAAGTTATAACCTTCCTGTCTTATGAAGAACTTCTGGGCATCATCCTGGTCTCTTTTGCCCTATTCTTCTTCCTAACCACAAGCCTTGTTTTAATCATCTTCATTAAATACCAAGAAACTCCCCTTGTCAAAGCCAACAACCGGGACCTCTCCTACATCCTCCTGGTCTCCCTCCTGCTTTGCTTCTTGTCTTCTTCTCTCTTCATTGGTCAACCAAGGAAAGCCACCTGCCTTCTCCGACAAGCGGTCTTCAGCCTCATCTTCTCAGTTGCCATTTCTTCTCTCTTGGCCAAAACCATCACGGTGGTGCTGGCTTTCCTGGCCACAAAACCAGGAAACCGAGTGAAGAAATGGTTGGGGAAGAGCTTGGCCAACTCCATCATCCTTTCTTGTTCTGCTGTCCAAATTATCATCTGCTCCATCTGGCTGGGAGTTTCTCCCCCCTTCCCTGACTCTGACCTCCACTCCCAGCCTGGAGAGATCATCCTGCAATGCAACCAAGGGGCCGTTGTCATGTTCTATGTCACCCTCAGCTACATGGGCTTCCTGGCTGCCACCTGCTTCACGGTGGCTTTCCTGGCCAGGAATCTGCCTGGGGCCTTCAATGAAGCCAAGCTGATCACCTTCAGCATGCTGGTCTTCTGCAGTGTCTGGGTGACTTTTGTGCCCACCTACCTCAGCACCAAAGGGAAACACATGGTGGCTGTGCAGGTCTTCTCCATCCTGGCCTCCAGTGCTGGTCTGCTGGGCTGCATCTTCATCCCCAAGTGCTACATTATCCTTCTGAGGCCAGAGCTGAACACAAAGGAGCATCTCACAGCCAGAACAAATGTAAAAACATGAGATATAACATCATTATGATAGTGGAAGAATTGTTAATGTGTCTTTTATTTGATTTCCATTTTGATAGTATGCAGGAGTCAAAGAAAATGATATCTGTATGTTTCAGAATGGGGAACTGTTGAATGACTGGGATTCCTGGAGTTCCCTCCCATCTCAAGAAATATTGCTAAATAAATATTGCTTTAAAATTCAGAGGAATTCACCTGTTCAGCAACAGCTATTGAACATGACACCTTATAAAAAACGATTGATGTACTTGTTCCAACTGATAGCAGCTAAACATGTGGGTGGGTGTGAGAGAATGCGTAGGAAAAGAGGTCAGGAGGAAGCTTTGGGAACCAAACACCAGCCTGGTTGCCTGATCCTCTCCCTAAAAATGCCAGAATGATGTGAATTGCCATGTTTGACTGGGGAGGGAAATCGTCATCCCTCTTATATGAGTCTTTCTTGATTTCCTGATAAAACCTCCTTTGCAGAAAGAATTCAGCAGAACAGCTGTCTGGGATTTCAGTTTGGGATTGTTCTTATTTTGGTGTGTACTTCACAGCAAAAAATAAAAAGTAAATTAAAAAATAAAGCACATAAAGAAATTTCCACCGTATATTTTTTTCCTTTCCTCAACCAGAGAAATATAATATTCATTTTCAGGCTCTTTAATTTTCCACTCTACAGTTTGTACCTAAAGCATTTCTCTGCTCCTCCTCCAAGCTTGTCTTGTCTGTGAAGGGTTGGAGAAGATGTCCAGAGAAAGGGGACCTTGGGACTCTTCCCAGGAGGTTGTTGCAGGGTTCCTGTCTCAAGGCAGCCGCATCGTTGACCCGGTTATAAACCTTCAGTGCTGCATAATGTTCATCCAGGTCCAAGAAGGAGCTGAATAAGTGGGGCGGGAAACTTCTAGGTTTCTAGGAAGAGGCACCCATGGAAGCTGCTCTGCTCTCCAACCACAGAGATTGCTGATCAATTGGGAATCAATTTTTATGTCTCATAAAGGCTCCTAACTGCGAATAGGATCCCTTTGCAAATTCAATTTTAAGGAGATAAGAAAAGCTCTGTTGGATCAGAAGAAAGTCAGTCTAAGATTCACACAAATCCCTCTGGTTCTCACCCAAGAAGTCGAAGAAGGCCAAGACTTGTGGCTTTGTGTCACAGGGAAGAGGCGTTTATCCAGAGGTGGTATTCAGTAGGTTCTGACCAATTCTGGAGAACCGGTAGTGGAAGTTTTGAGTGGTTCGGTGAACTGGCAAATACCACCTCCGACTGGCCTTGCCCCCATCTATACTCTGCCTCCCACTGAGTCCCAGCTGATTGGCTGGGTCTCCTTTGGTTGGCCTGCTCAGGAGAATGGAGCTGGAAAGCAAGTTAGCGGGGAGAGGAAGGAATGGGCTTTTGAAGTAACTTTCCCCTGCCACTCCCGCCAAGCCACTCCCACCAAGCCACACCCACAGAACCAGTTGTAAAAAAAATGTGAACAGCGATTATCCCATAATTTCACTTTCCTCCATCACAACACACAATATTGGACACTTGGCCATCTCACACTCTAGGAATCTCCAATTTTAGTATCTCACATTAATCTGAGAAAATGTGTCCACCCCAATTCAATAAGAACTAAGGCAGAACTGGAACTCAAGGGTCTCCTGGTGATCCTCTCAACGTCCCCAGGAAGTTTTCCTGCCTGTGGGAGGATTAGAACTCAGAGCCTCCTGGACCTTGGCCCATATAACCAACAATAATGGGTCATAGATCCTAAATGAATTATCGTCAGGAAGCTCACTCAAATTGACTGCAATTTATGCAAAAGAAAAATTGGGCTGTGCACTTCCCAGAAGATGGGTAGGCTCCATAAACAATGCCATTGTTTCATTTGAGGAATGAAAGCGGAGATGGAAGGTTCTAGAAATGCCGTTTTACAGGATGCACCTTTTTAAGCCTGACTGCCCCTGTTTTTCTTTGTACAACACCTGAGCTAAGGAATCTCTGAAACATTGTCTTGGGTTTAGGTCCAGGGGCCACAGGAGAAGTCTCCCATCCTAAAACGTATCCTGATCCCTTTCTATTTTGAGTATGTCATGATGGATGTGTCCCTATTCTTGGGAAGGGGACATATTGTGTAGGTGTGTTTGCTGTGTATATTGACAACACACAAGTTTTAGGGGAACCTTTGAAAGTGAGCTCAGTCTGCTCCTAAACTGTGAGCCCTATCTGACCATCACAACACCAGGAGGACATCCAGATATACACAAAGCCTTGTTTTTCTATGCTTCAAGCATGGACATCTATCTTGTCATCGGTCCGCTTATATTTTATCTTTTTGTAATGTGCAGTAAGTGGGAACACATACTAAATCTCACACATGGTCATTTTGCCATTCTAGGTCCTTCTGCTTTTTTCTATCAGCTGCCTCTTGTCTTTCCCCTTACTCCTTGGTTGGCTCCAAAGACCACAAAGCTAGAACTTCTTGGACAAATCCATCACTTGTTTGTGCCAAGAACAATCCAAGTTCACTTGCCCAATTTTCATGGTCCAACTCTGCTCTTTTCATCCCAGTTTCACGGTGGGAAACACCCATTCAGCAAAGAGGTGCAATGGTGTAGCCACTGGATACATGGGAGGCCTCGGCATGCAATGCTGGC